>NW_027331693.1:0-30541 GCF_022965805.1 Primulina eburnea | reverse complement strand
CTATCAATCTCAAAGATTGATTGTGGCTCCAACTAAGGGTAAACACCTTAGCCTTGAAGGTAGACAATCTACAAGCTTCACCTTTCTTTTGGACTCCTCTTCAATCAAGCCCACCACTAACTAGCTAGAACCCTTCTTATTTTGCACTAGAAAAATAATAAGTATTATCAAAGAGAAGTGATTTCTTCCTCAACAATTGAAGAAGAAAATTGAGAGAAAAACTTGAGAAAAAAAATGTGAATAGTAACTCGGCCACTATTCGGCTAGGAGAGAAGGAGAGACATTTTTTTGGTTGTGGGAAAAGTTGTTCCAAAAGTTGCATGCCATGCCTTGAAAACACAAAAAGTAGTCTCCCAACCTTTCACCTCCCATGCATGCATATTATATGGTTTTATCAAATTAAAACCTTGGACTAAATTTTATTATCTCAAACATATTTGAGACTAATTAAACATTACTTGAATTACCCAAGTCCCACTAGTTAAATAATTATTTTAATTGAGCTCTTCAAGACTCAATATATAATTAATTCAACAATTGAATTAATTTAATTATTTGGACTCTACAGGCCCACTAGTGTTTAATTAATTCAACACTTGAATTAATTTAATTTAGTCCATAATAATGTTTATGAAAATCACAATTTTCAATTACATTATTCACTTGGCCAATTTTAATTTAGGAACACTTCCTTAAATTAAAATTTACATTCTCTCATAGAAGTCATACTTCTATTTTTCTTTACACTTATAAACTCATTTAAAGTCGTTCAACACATTGAATAATTTCTCCTATAGAAGTAATTTTCTCAACACCCTATGCTTGAAAGTTGAGATTTTTGTATATGCTACACTAGTACACATGGTGGCTGAAAATTTCCTTGCAAGAAAATGTGATTTTCGAAAATTTTGTAGCTTCCGTTGTGTTTTTCGGTCACCTTATTCGATCCCTTTCAAGTGGTATCATGAGCTAAGGGTACTAGTTTTTGGATAGCATATACAAGATATTATATTGAGGGCGATTTCTAACCGATTGAGATGAAAAGTTGCAACGATTCAAGGCCGGATTGGGGCGATTTTTGGGCAGCATGTTGCTGCCCATTTCGGGCAGCTTGGGCTGCCCGAGGGGCTGCCCGAAACGGGCAGCAAGGGCAGCCCTAAGGGCTGCCCGAACCGCCCCCCCTATTTTATTAAAAAAAAAAAAAAAATTTTGTTGGCCGGAATCCGGCGACGGAGCTCCGGCGACGGCGATGACGACTAGGGTTTTCAAAAGGTGTTTTGGAATATCAAAGTGTCATGGGCCTTGAGTTGTTGGGCCATTGGATGGCCAACACATTTGTGATTTTAAATGGGCAAAAATGTTTTTGGTGAAAATGAGTTTTTGGGCCCTTAAGTTTAAAATTACAAAAGTTGCAAATTTTTCTCATGAAATAAATAATTTAAGTTGGACTTTAATTATTTATAGTAAATGGTGATTTACAAGAAATTCGGTTATAAATAAATTAATTTGAAAGTAGACAAAGGTGTTTGTATACTTTGTTAATTTACTTTATAATCGTGGCGGTTAGTGATTGGATCAAGATATATAATATTGGATCAATTAATTATTGTGATAATTAATTGATGGTGTATGATATGTGATATTATGCATGAAGGATGATCAAAAGCCCAAGCCCAATTTGCTAGGTGTATGCTAGGATATTTTGTGTTGAATGATTGTAATAATTATCAATTTAAAGTGGGCTTGGTTTATGGCCCGTTCCCACCCCCCATGAGATGTATCCCTATGTGCCATGGATATTTAATTGTAAATATTAGTATAGTGGATGATCAAGATTGGAAGATGGTGGCCATGATGATTATGAAGATCGAAGACATGTAAATATTGGAAGCTTATGTAAATGTTGCATTTGCATCCCATGCATTTCCCTAGGATTGGACCTAGGCCCGTGTTTAGCTCACACGGGCCATTAGTATTGGGGCGATTGATCATCCTTGTTTGTTTACTGTTTATAATATATGCATGATATGTTATAAATAATGAGTATGTGCGTTATTATTATGATAATAACAAAGTTGCATGAATCCGGCAAACATACGATCAAACATGGCGAGCTTTTAAAATAAAATTAATGATGAGACCTTTCAAAATTAAAAACCCTCATTTTGAATAAGATTCAAAATTAATATCAAGCCCGAAAAGGAGAATTATAAATTTGTTTATAATTTCCTTGTCTTCCATCGACAATGGGTGCATGATGAACGCTACCCATACTCGGGGCTCGGCTCATATTATTGGGGGGGCCCTGGGTGCCGGAAAGCTGTGACATCCATTGACATGGTGATGTGAACTACGTGGAACTCCCATGATTTCGGCTCATATTATTGAGGGAACTCATGGCGACCGTCCATTGAGGTTCAATATCGATGGGTTAGGCTTGACACGTAAAGATGAACGACGTCATATTATTGGGTCCTAATCAAACGTGAGACAAAAGTTCACGTTAAGGGTTGCATTGTGATGCAATTGGAAACTACCTTTTAGGAATTGTGATTGGCTGATATTATTCGGGATCATAATTCGCTAATTGGACCTTACGTACCTACTGAGGAAAGGAGTTTCCCGCTTTCACTAGAGGGTAGTGAAAGATGTCAAAACAGTGGGAGCCAATATTTATGAAGTAAAAGTCCAAACTTCATATCTTACTAAATATTTTAAAATAGTCATCAACATTTATCTGTTTTTACTTTTCAGTACAAATTGACAATGTCATCGCTTCGCAATCCAATATCCGTAATACTCGACAAAAACATATTAACTGGACCTAATTACCTCACTTGGCTAAGAAACCTAAAAATCGTCTTGAATTCGGAAAGGGTAGCATATACACTGACTGAGTCGCCCCCTGTTGAGGCTCCGACTCACTGCAATCCTGAGGAATTGCAGGCTTACAAGGAATGGTGTGACCATGACTTGATAGCCAGGTGTTATATGCTGACTTCTATGAATGATGAGCTGCAGAGGCGTTTTGAGGGTGCAAAGAGTGCTGCTGACATTCATTTGCACCTCAAGGAGCTCTTTGGAGAGCAAACACGTCCTCTTAGGCATGCTACCGTCAAGGAGCTGATCACTTTACGCATGCAAGATGGGGCCTCGGTCCATGAGCATGGCCTAAAGGTGATCGGGCTCGTGGACAAGCTCGTTGGCATGGATCTGATCTTGCCTTCGGAGTTGACCACCGACGTGTTGCTCTTATCGCTGCCTAGCTCATTTGATCCTTTTGTGGTGAACTTCAACATGAACAAGATTGAACCGACCCTTGAGGAGTTGGTGAATATGCTTGTTACGTTTGAATCCACCATCAAGAAAGAGAAGTTGGTTCTTTATGTGGGTTCTTCATCTGGTACGAAGATTGATCCACATGGGAATGGAAAGAAGCGTTCTTTCCAACGTCCCAAGAAGAACGTGCCCTTGTTGAGGCAATCTCCGAATCCCGTTGTGGCAGCCACACCAGTTAAGGCTGACAAGACTGCTGATGAATGTCATCACTGCAAGAAGCCTGGACATTGGAGGCGAAATTGCAAGGAATATCTGGCCCAGAAGTGTTCTGGAAACGGTATGTTCTAAATTTAAGTAAACGTTTCAATTAACTCTACTTCTTGGGTATTAGATACCGGATGTGACTCACATCTCTATAATGAGTTATAGGTGATGGGAAGAAGTAGAATGCTTAAGGAAGGTGTGACCTTCTAGAGGATGGGCAATGAAGCAAGAGTTGCTGCCAAGGCTATTGAAGATGTTTACTTATTATTGAACAATAGTTTAAGTTAATTTTATGAGATGTTTTGTTTGTACCTAATTTTGTAAAAACATTGTTTCCATTTCTATGGTGATAAAAATGGATATTCTTGTTTATTTTGCAAAGGTGTTTGCAACAATTACATGAATGAATGTTTGATTGGTACTGGTAAACTTGAAAACGATATCTAGTAACTTAAAATTAAAAGATATTCCACTAAATGTCCATTCAAAGGCATACATCATATGAGATATGGATGGGTAAGCCTCCTAAGTATTCTTATCTTAGAATATGGGGTGCCCTGCTTATGAAGCAGGTAGTGGGAGATAAATTGGATAGTCGATCCATTTTATGCTAATTTGTGGGATATCCAATGAATTCGATTGGATACTACTTCTATCATCCCCAAGAAACAAAAGTGTTTGTTTCTAGGAATGCGACCCTTTTGAAAGGGAATTTCTATTGGATAGAAATAGGGAGATGATAGAACTCGAAGAGGTTCGAGAGACACCCACAATTGAAGAACCCACACCCGAAGAGCCAAGAGAGGAGATACAAGCTCCTAGAAGATACGAGAAAGTCTCGAGACCACCTATGAGGTATGGTCAGCTTCTTGAAGAGGGCCATGATGAGCCTGACCATGGATGTGATCCAAGGACCTTCAAGGAAGCGTTATCTGATGCCGATTCATCCAAATGGCTTGAAGCGATGGAATCTGAGATGAATTCCATGCATCCGAACCAAGTGTGGGATCTTATAGATCCACCTTAGGGAAAGGTTCCCATAGGGACTTGGGACGGATGGGAAGGTATTGACCTTCAAGGTGCGATTGGTGGAAAAAGGATATACTCAAAGACAAGGAGTTGACTTTGAGGAAACCTTTTTCCCCAGTCGTAATGTTCAAGTCCATAAGGATTTTGCTAGCCATAGCTGCATGGTATGACTATGAGATATGGCAGATGGATGTCAAGACAGACTTTCTTAATGGGGATTTTAAGAAAGTTATTTACATGTCTTAACCTGAAGGGTTAACATCTATCGGAAGTGAGCATATGGTATGCAAACTTCAGAGATCTATTTATGATCTAAAGCAGGCATCTAGGAGTTGGAACCTCAGATTCGACAGTACAATCAAATAGTTTGATTTACTAAGAGTCCTGAGGAACCCTATGTGTATAAGAAGGTCAGTGGGAGTGTTGTGACATTCCTGGTGTTATATGTTGATGACATTCAACTCATTGGGAATGATGTAGGAATGTTGCAATCAACTAAGATATGGTTAGCGAGTAAGTTCTCGATGCAGGACTTGGGTGAAGCATCTTTTGTATTGGGAATACAGATCTATAGAGATAGATCGAGAAGATTGCTTGGTCTCACCCAGTCCACATACATTGATACCATCGTGAAGCCGTTCTCGATGGATGAGTCCAAGGGAGGACATCTACCAATGTGTCATGGCGTGTCCTTATCCAAGTCTGTCTCCCAAGACTGATGCAGAGATAGTGGCGATGACACGCATTCCGTATGCTTCGGCAATTGGTAGCATCATGTATGGGATGATATCTACACGTCTTGACGTGGCTTTCGCACTAAGTGTAGTGAGTAGATATCAATCGAACCCTGGTCTTCCACACTGGAAAGATGTGAAAGACATCCTCAAGTAGTTGAGAAGGACCAATAAATTGTTCTTGGTCTATGGGGTGGAGAACTAAAATTGGAAGGCTATACCGACTCTAGCTTCCAAAGCGATATCGATGACTCGAAGTCAACCTCTGGTTTTGTATTCATGCTCTATGGTGCTGCTGTCTCTTGGAAGAGTTCCAAGCGAGACATACTACGGATTCCAGCACAGAGGCCGAATACATTGCTGCATCAGATGCAGCAAGGGAGGCTGTTTGGATAAGGAATTTCGTCCAAGAGTTGGGCGTCATTCCTAATGGAGTTGCTCCTGTCCCGGTGTTGTGTGACAACACGGGAGCTATAGCTCAAGCAAAGGAGCCTAGGTCTCATCAGAAATCCAAACTAGTATTGAGAAAGTACCACATCCTTGGAGAGATTGTGGAAAGAGGAGAAGTGTCTTTTGACAAAGTCGGCTCCGTCGATAATGTTGTTGATCCACTAGCTACGCCTTTACCTGGACCATTATTCGACAAGCATCGCGAATCAATGGGTTTAAAGCATATGGGTAGTTGGCTCTAGTGCAAGTGGGAGATTGTTAGAGTAGGTGCCCGTCGAGCCAAGTGTTGGCCGAGTGTTCACAATGAAACTCTATGTATAAGCCATCTTTATTTTAATAATGTTTGAGATTATTATTATGGCACATCTTTATCTGTATACCCATGCTAGTTGCATAGATAAAGCCCTTGAATATACAAATAGTAGAAAGAATATGAGATGCTCATATGATGAGTATCATGAAACTCATATTTGTAATACTGTATATTCTAAACGGTTCCTAGTCGATTCAGCCGCCACTAAGAAGGATATAGGCCGCTAGAGTTCGAGACTAGTATCTGCGATGTGAGTACCATGTTTCATTGGTAGGGGACATTGTGATGTCCGAACATGCAGATAGGTGCTCCTTGTAGAGTGCACTGAACAACCCTCCATAAAAGGACTTTCCAAGTGGTTCTCACTTATCGAGTGGAAATGTCCTAGTTTATGGTTGTACAGAATTAGTCCTTATGACCCGGGACAACATTGAGACTCTATGTGCTAGAATTACACTTTGACTTGTTTACCGACTCTTATGGGGTCATCAGGTGGCAAGGTTGGGTGTTCTGTCGAAACACATAGGAGTCGATGCATTGTAGTCGGGGATTCACCGCTTACCTTCGGGTATGGATATCCTATGTGTTATCATGTGTATGTAGATCGAAATCTCTGGCCAGAGTATGGTGGTAATTATGAAAGGGTTTCATAGATTACACCATCGATGCAACTACGACATGACACATAGTATCGATTCATTGACAACTCTCGATAAACCAATGGTTGTCGAATCGATCGGGATATATGAGTTGAAGGGACCGTACTGTACGCTAACCATAATTGAATGGTTCTTGCAGGCACTATCATGTGATACCTAGGGAATCACGTAAGCGATGCTGCTAGGCGTTTAACGTGATTGGTTGGGTACTATCAGACTTGAGTTCTGACGTTCTTATTATCAAGGTGTTGATAAATAAGAATGGAGCAATTGGGGTATGCTCATATAAGGACATGTTTAGTCCGAATCACATAGAGATGTGAACCCACGGCTAGTTGTATCAATGAACCATTGAGGGCCACACAAGTACTAGCTTTCTAGATCCCGTTGAGAAGTAAAAATAGTTCAATGTGTTGAACGGCTTATAAAGGAGTTTATAAGCGTGAGGAAAATTAGAAGTATGACTTCTATAAAGGAGAAATTAGTTCAATGTGTTGAACGACTTATAAATGAGTTTATAAGTGTAAAGAAAAATAGAAGTATGACTTCTATGAGAGAAATGTAAATTTTAATTTAAGGAAGTGTTCCTAAATTAAAATTGGCCAAGTGAATAATGTAATTGAAAATTGTGATTTTCATAAACATTATTATGGACTAAATTAAATTAATTTAAGTGTTGAATTAATTAAACACTAGTGGGCCTAGTAGAGTCCAAATAATTAAATTAATTCAAGTGTTGAATTAATTAAATTATATTGAGTCTTGAAGAGCTCAATTAAAATAATTATTTAACTAGTGGGACTTGGGTAAATTCAAGTAATGTTTAATTAGTCTCAAATATGTTTGAGATAATTAAAATTTAGTCCAAGGTTTTAATTTGATTAAAAACCATATAATATGCATGCATGGGAGGTGAAAGGTTGGGAGACTACTTTTTGTGTTTTCAAGGCATGGCATGCAACTTTTTGGAACAACTTTTCCCACAACCAAAAAAATGTCTCTCCTTCTCTCCTAGCATGAATAGTGGCCGAGTTACTATTCACATTTTTTTCTCCAAGTTTTTCTCTCAATTTTCTTCTTCAATTGTTGAGGAAAGAAATCACTTCTCTTTGAATAATCTTATTATTTTTCTAGTGCAAAATAAGAAGGGTTCTAGCTAGTTAGTGGTGGGCTTGATTGGAAGAAAGGAGTCCAAAAGAAAGGTGAAGCTTGTAGATTGTCTACCTTCAAGAGCTAAGGTGTTTACACCTTAGTTGGAGCCACAATCAATCTTTGAGATTGATAGGTAATTTTCTCAACACCCTATGCTTGAAAGTTGAGATTTTTGTATATGCTACACTAGTACACATGGTGGCTGAAAATTTCCTTGCAAGAAAATGTGATTTTCGAAAATTTTGTAGCTTCCGTTGTGTTTTTCGGTCACCTTATTCGATCCCTTTCAAGTGGTATCATGAGCTAAGGGTACTAGTTTTTGGATAGCATATACAAGATATTATATTGAGGGCGATTTCTAACCGATTGAGATGAAAAGTTGCAACGATTCAAGGCCGGATTGGGGCGATTTTTGGGCAGCATGTTGCTGCCCATTTCGGGCAGCTTGGGCTGCCCGAGGGGCTGCCCGAAACGGGCAGCAAGGGCAGCCCTAAGGGCTGCCCGAACCGCCCCCCCTATTTTATTAAAAAAAAAAAAAAAAATTTTGTTGGCCGGAATCCGGCGACGGAGCTCCGGCGACGGCGATGACGACTAGGGTTTTCAAAAGGTGTTTTGGAATATCAAAGTGTCATGGGCCTTGAGTTGTTGGGCCATTGGATGGCCAACACATTTGTGATTTTAAATGGGCAAAAATGTTTTTGGTGAAAAATGAGTTTTTGGGCCCTTAAGTTTAAAATTACAAAAGTTGCAAATTTTTCTCATGAAATAAATAATTTAAGTTGGACTTTAATTATTTATAGTAAATGGTGATTTACAAGAAATTCGGTTATAAATAAATTAATTTGAAAGTAGACAAAGGTGTTTGTATACTTTGTTAATTTACTTTATAATCGTGGCGGTTAGTGATTGGATCAAGATATATAATATTGGATCAATTAATTATTGTGATAATTAATTGATGGTGTATGATATGTGATATTATGCATGAAGGATGATCAAAAGCCCAAGCCCAATTTGCTAGGTGTATGCTAGGATATTTTGTGTTGAATGATTGTAATAATTATCAATTTAAAGTGGGCTTGGTTTATGGCCCGTTCCCACCCCCCATGAGATGTATCCCTATGTGCCATGGATATTTAATTGTAAATATTAGTATAGTGGATGATCAAGATTGGAAGATGGTGGCCATGATGATTATGAAGATCGAAGACATGTAAATATTGGAAGCTTATGTAAATGTTGCATTTGCATCCCATGCATTTCCCTAGGATTGGACCTAGGCCCGTGTTTAGCTCACACGGGCCATTAGTATTGGGGCGATTGATCATCCTTGTTTGTTTACTGTTTATAATATATGCATGATATGTTATAAATAATGAGTATGTGCGTTATTATTATGATAATAACAAAGTTGCATGAATCCGGCAAACATACGATCAAACATGGCGAGCTTTTAAAATAAAATTAATGATGAGACCTTTCAAAATTAAAAACCCTCATTTTGAATAAGATTCAAAATTAATATCAAGCCCGAAAAGGAGAATTATAAATTTGTTTATAATTTCCTTGTCTTCCATCGACAATGGGTGCATGATGAACGCTACCCATACTCGGGGCTCGGCTCATATTATTGGGGGGGCCCTGGGTGCCGGAAAGCTGTGACATCCATTGACATGGTGATGTGAACTACGTGGAACTCCCATGATTTCGGCTCATATTCATTGACAAGTATATCAATCAATCAATGCAAATATCAATGCAATAAAGTAAAGTATGTGATTTAGGGAAACCCAAGTCTAAACCGACTCAAGTCCATCTCCCAGTACCACATTGACTTATACCTTTATCTTCTCGCTCAGAAGAAGAAGAAGTCCCGCCTCTGTCTCGGTCCATTCCCAATCTGGTAATAACAGTTGAATAGGGTATAATATCAAGAGACAATTCAATTCAATACCTGTTCTGATTAATACTAAAATCAAAACACATAATCTGATTAATGTCAGTCGACATACGGTATCACCATCCAATCTAAATCAATACGAATCTGATCAATACCAACCAACTGATGTTTCGACGGTATAACAATACAGTCTCGATAATCCCCGTCAGTCCGAACATCACAGATATAATACCAGAACTCATAATCAATGTCGATACCAGTCATAATCTCAATAACAATACATATCTGATATGAATTCTCAATCAAATCGAATCCAAAAATCATAACAATTACATTACCAGTCCGTTCTTTAATCTGACTTCAATTCTATGATGTCTAACATGACAAGAACATCATATATGAATTCTATTCAATTTTGACAATATCATATTTTCAAAACATGTCAAAACGTAGCAAAACTTACGTCCAGTTGTAGCCTACGTTGATAGGAACTCGGTACTGTACTCAGATTCAAAATCAGAAGGACGGATTTCTCGCAAAAGGCATAAGGATTTTCAATATATATACAGAAGCTTTTCTCGATTTCTTCCGGATAACTTTATCAACGTTTGTATATATATATATATATATATATATATACACATCTCACGCCTGTATACAAACGTGGCTTCTTTACATTTTGCATGACTCGCGCTCGGGCGGTCAAAATATACCGCTCGAGCGCGGAGCCTTCTGTCCGGAACCACGCTGGTTATCCAATGGCGCTCGGGCGGTAATTCTTTACCGCTCGGGCGCCATACATTCTGCCCAAACATTTCCTTGCTATCCACTGGCGCTCGAGCGGTCATAAACTACCGCTCGGGCGCCACTCTTTCTGCCCAAGATTTCCGAATTTCACATGTAGTCTCCTTTTCGTGTCCCGATTAATCTTCTCATAATCATATCACATTATATATCAATAATTATAGATTACTAGGATTAAATTTCCGGACATTACATTTCTCCCCCTCTAAGATATGATTTCGTCCCTGAAATCCCAAACACTCCACTCGTGTTATACAGATAATCAGATCATATCTCAAATCAGATACCGGAAGGAGATGTACAGAACTGCAATAAGCTCATTGATAATTCAATTTCAGAACAATGGCTACACAACATCCGTGTATACCAATCAATCAACTCATAACAATCTATATCCTTATCTGTTAATCCCAGTCACAGACATACTCCATCTTCGGCTTCCAATACCAACGGTCATCGTCCGAAGTTAGTATATTTAGCTTATTAATTCTGAGCTATCCTCGATTTCTTCTACATCAGTTTCATTTTCTTATCAGATTTCTGATCGTATCAAATCTGATCTCAGGTATTATCGCAATATCATCCTCATTCAAAGGAAATCCGCAGTTCTCACTGTATAATACCTTAACTACTGCTATTTCGATACTCATCAAATAGCTATTATCGTACAATAATTCAAAAATGACAATGAATCATGTCAACTAGTGCTATAATCCAGCACTACATTTCCTGGATATCCTCCAGTATCAGGATAGTTCACTCCGATTATCCGTCAATCTATAAATCATAGATGAAAAATCATCTCATGCACTCAGCCAAAAGTATAACATCAAACGAAAATCACAGTCTGATATAATTAACTTTGGCATTCAATACCATCTGATCTTCGTTTCTGACATACCTTTCAGTCATCTGATCATATTTGTACGTCATCCTGTACAATATAACAGAGGCAGATTCGAGAAATCTGTCAATCATAATCATATCACTGCACAGTCTTATCACCATTTCAGTAGTGTCATCACACAATCCATAGAAATGTACTCCCATTTCTATTTAGAAATCAATAATCAAGATCATTAATCTAAAAATTTCTATTTTCATGTCTTCATATGTCAGCGATGTAGACATTTCAATACAAATTCTGACATAACTGATTTCATCTGTTTATATTAAACCTGTCTATTCGAATTATCACACATTCTCTGTTACCAGAATAGTACTGAATCTACTATTGTGTGCATCTGACAATACCTGTCAATTTCCAATTCGAGTATCTGACACAAACAAATCAGCTAATAATTTAAATTAAAAAAAAAGATACCTACCTGGTATTCTGTTCTGACTATCAAAATCAAATTCTAAACAGTCTGATCAAACTTCTGAACTGCTTTACTCTTCAAAATCAGTTCTGACTCGACTGAGCTGTATATAAACTCAACAGTTCATATCAATCAGTATCAAAACGGATTCAGAATGATAATAATATCGGATCAGATTCAAAATATCAATACGCAATACTGATCTAGTAACTGCCTAGAACGAAATTTCTGAACCTCTGCCATATTCAATGTCGTTCTCAGCCACTGATCACGGTCTCACAGTGCTACAATCAATCAGTATACTATCTTCAGATATCATAGACTCTGAATACAATCTGTTACAATCCCGATTCATGTCCGAACACTTTTGTATATAAAAATCTCAGTTCCCAGAATATTACATACAAATATCAACTGTCCGATTCCATCAATCATACGCTGGAATCACATCAAGGCCGAAGTCACTTTCCCTGATACAGGACAAACCTGAAATCTCATCTGCAAGACTATAGCAAACTTCCTGCTATTAGGAAATCAATCCCTGATAGGCTCAGCTTCAGTAATCAACGTATATACGAGGAATTACTCCATCCCTTTCGATAATCATCGAATCATATATATAATACGGATATCAAGGAATTCAAAATCCAGAATCCTTACCGTATATCATTCATTCTTTGGCCATTTCAGGTCCAAATCTTACCATTTCCTGGCAAGACTCTATAATAGCTCTGTACTAGTTCGATATATCAATATCAATCACGCAGTCATCATCAGACAATACCAGTACAAGCCAGTCTAATTCACTCTTATTCTCAACTTACTGCAGTATATGACATATCACAGGATATCACTGATATCAAATTCTTTCCCCAAAAGATAAAGAATCAATACTACAGTAAATATAGACTCAACAGGTACACCGTATATCAATGTTATTCATACAAAATCATGTATAGAATGTATGAATACTTTACAATACTTTTTCAACATAATCATAAAAGAACAGTTACCTGTTACAATCTCATCAAGTCTGTCCTGGGTCTGTCTCCTGGTCTTTACAACCAGATGATTCTGCTCCATAAGATCTCCGGAAGCTTTTCTGCGGACACACTCTAGCAAAATGCCCTTGCTGTTTACAGAAGTTGCACCTACCAGTCACTCCATGGCATAGCTCCGGGGAATGTCTCCCACCGCAATTCCTGCAATAAACTCCAGTATAACTTGGGCTAGAACCACTGGAGCTAGAGGAACCACTCGGTCCACCTCCTACTTTCTTAAACTGTTTCTTTCGAGCTTTCAGCAAATCCTGCTTTCCACTCGTGCTACCGCGATCAAATCTGGAAGGGGATTGTTGTGTCTGGGGTTGCATCACACACAACCTTTTCAATTGTCTAATCAGACTTGCCTCCGCTCTCTTCGCTCTACTCAAAACATCAGCAAAATGGTAAGGTCGCTGCATACTCATCAATGCAACTATCTCCGAGTTCAGTCCCCTGATGAACTGAGCCGTTACCACTTCATCATTCCCAGCTATATGAGGAGCAAAACGCAGTAGAGTAGAGAATTTAGCCCCATATTCTTCAATATTCAGTCGACCGTGGCTCAAATTCTCAAATTCTACTTTCTTGTCCTCTCGGTACGATCCTGAGAAGAATCTTCGATAAAATTCAGCTTTAAAGACTTCCCATGTGATCACAATACCACGTAGTTCTAATATTCCTTTGGTTGTAATCCACCAACTCCTGGCGGTCTCTTGCAACTGATGGAATACCAGTTTAACTTTCTGTTCTTCTGTACAATCAACTAAATCAAACAGGATTTCTATATCATCCAACCAGTTTTCACAACCTTCAGACGTCTCGATACCACTCAGAATCGGCGGTTGCAGTAACTGAAACTCTTTCAGCTTTATTTCCATCTGAGTTTCTGATGCATCTATCTGATCAGACGAAGTACTACTTCTTTCTGGAATCCTTCTAGGAGGAATATCTGATAATCACAGATGTTAGTAGTAACAAGAGACAAATCCGTCTCAATCCCAATCCTGATCAGCTTACCTCTGAACAAGAATTGGTTCTGATCCAGTTTCAAATAATACATATTACCAAATCAACTCAGATATTCAGGTAACATGTAGCTTTCTAAACAATAACACATACTGAAATCTTAGTATATACAATGTAATTTCAACATTATATTTACTCATGCGCCATATAAATCAAGGCAATAAAGCATCATATCATGCTAGCATACACAATGTAATCCACATTATAATCAATCACATGCTAGCAATCAAACGCAGGTAAGAAACTCAATCTACCCCGCTCACTCTTTTCTATCTCAGTGCTAGGGAACCTACAGTTCAAGGACCTATGCTCTGATACCACCTGTTGTGGGGACCCGGACGCTAATCAAGTTCTTAATCATCATTGGGACTAATTAATCAATTAGTAAAACAGGGTCTAAATTTTTTTTTTTTAAAATGCAAAGCGGAAACGTAATATAATTAAATTCAAATTACATATTAAACATACATATAATTATTGTATGATCTACAATAATCCAACTAGGTTCAATTACATATCAGTACTGAATCCTAAGTTGCTTCTGAAGCCCGGATCTCCACGCTATCTAGTCCAGCCTCGTTCTCTTCCTGACCCTTATCCTGTCCCACCTGTTGTCAAGTACACATACAGACAAGACAACAGCCGGATAAACCGGTGAGAATAACTCCCAGTATAAATCAATGAAACATGCAATCATATAACAAATATAAAGCATGTAATCAGGTAACAATCCTATGTAACAAATCTGAAACATAATCAATAGCACGCTGTCAACAATACTCGTAGCTACATAATTCAGACTAGACTCAATCCTAGTCTAGGGATCCCGGTTCCAGACGTCGGCATGTATATATCGACTAACAGTAATAGAAAAGACTCCAGTTCTATCCACGTCGATATAGTATCGATTAACAGTAATAGAAAAGACTCCAGTTCTATCCACACCGATACAATATCGATTAACAGTAATAGACGAAGCCCTGATTCTATCCACATTGATATATTATCGATTACCAGTAATAGAGCAAGCCCTGATTCTATCCACATTGATATGATATCGATTACCAGTAATAGCACAAAGTCCGATTCTATCCACATCGATATAACATCGATTAACAGTAATAGAAGGAACGATGAATCTATCCACATCGATATACTATCAATTAACAGTAATAGAAGAAGCTATACGTCTATCCACATCGATATAATATCAACTAACAGTAATAGAAGAAGCTATAAATCTATCCACATCGATAACCAACATCCAGTGACAGTCTTTGGCACATCCGCCAATACACCATCTTATGACATCGTGCAATGTGCCTGTGGTGATCCCACCACTAACGGCACCTCTGTCATAAGATTAATCTTCTAATACCTGTAATATATAACTCAAGAAAACAAGTATATCAATCAATCAATGCAAATATCAACGCAATAAAGTAAAGTATGTGATTTAGGGAAACCCAAGTCTAAACCGACTCAAGTCCATCTCCCAGTACCACATTGACTTATACCTTTATCTTCTCGCTCAGAAGAAGAAGAAGTCCCGCCTCTGTCTCGGTCCATTCCCAATCTGGTAATAACAGTTGAATAGGTATAATATCAATAGACAATTCAATTCAATACCTGTTCTGATTAATACTAAAATCAAAACACATAATCTGATTAATGTCAGTCGACATACGGTATCACAATCCAATCTAAATCAATACCGAATCTGATCAATACCAACCAACTGATGTTTCGACGGTATAACAATACAGTCTCGATAATCCTCGTCAGTCCGAACATCACAGATATAATACCAGAACTCATAATCAATGTCGATACCAGTCATAATCTCAATAACAATACATATCTGATATGAATTCTCAATCAAATCGAATCCAAAAATCATAACAATTACATGACCAGTCCGTTCTTTAATCTGACTTCAATTCTATGATGTCTAACATGACAAGAACATCATATATGAATTCTATTCAATTCTGACAATATCATATTTTCAAAACATGTCAAAACGTAGCAAAACTTACGTCCAGTTGTAGCCTACGTTGATAGGAACTCGGTACTGTACTCAGATTCAAAATCAGAAGGACGGATTTCTCGCAAAAGGCGTAAGGATTTTCAATATATATACAGAAGCTTTTCTCGATTTCTTCCGGATAACTTTATCAACGTTTGTATATATATATATATATACATCTCACGCCTGTATACAAACGTGGCTTCTTTACATTTTGCATGACTCGCGCTCGGGCGGTCAAAATATACCGCTCGAGCGCGGAGCCTTCTGTTCGGAACCACGCTGGTTATCCAATGGCGCTCGGGCGGTAATTCTTTACCGCTCGGGCGCCATACATTCTGCCCAAACATTTCCTTGCTATCCACTGGCGCTCGAGCGGTCATAAACTACCGCTCGGGCGCCACTCTTTCTGCCCAAGATTTCCGAATTTCACATGTAGTCTCCTTTTCGTGTCCCGATTAATCCTCTCATAATCATATCACATTATATATCAATAATTATAGATTACTAGGATTAAATTTCCGGGCATTACACACCTTATCCTCAACATCTTGAAAAATATGTTTCTTTTCAGTCCACCAAGCAGTCCAAAGGATTCGCAGTTCAACTGAGCTACTTGCTGAAAGTCAAAGGACTAGTTGTTAATGATTCAGAGAGATCATGAAAATTCAAAATCTTCAATGCCAAGAATGTTCAGCCACAAAGAACTAAACTGGACATCTCTCCTGATCAGTTTGTGAAGATGAAGAAGGATATTGGGACTCAGCAGGCTGCTCCCAAGTCAGTTAAAAAGGCCAAGACTCTGGCACAACTGAAGACTACCAAGAGAAAACTTATCGTCAGTGGATCAGATTCTGAGAAAACGCCCTTTCAGTTGATTACAAAGAAGCAAAGGTGTTGAAAACTAAGTTTCGGCGTTTGAAAAAAGTACGAACCTTCTATTGATGTAAATAACTGAACACGAGAAAACTGAACTACGCGACTGAGTCTAGCTGAACTGAACTCTCGAAGAGAACTGACTGATCAGTTGGAAACTGATCTGTTGATTTATTCAGTTGTGAACATAACAAGCGTTTTGCCCAACAACAGATCATTCAGCTGAAACACGTCAAACGACAAATAGTACAACAGACTGCAACTAGTACTGGAACGCCGCATTTCAGAGTCTGCAGTGTATGAGTGTCAGGAGAATATTGACGTGGCAAATCAACGTATGTAAAATTCAAATAACATATAATTGTTACCGTTGAAAGGGAAGCCTATAAATAAGTGAAGAGGCCAGCTGAAAAATAGAGAACACACGAACTATCATTCAAGCTTGCTGTCACTCTGCTGAAATCACTACGCTCACACTTCCTCGCTTATCAGTAGCATTCAAGGATACATTCTTGAGCTTGTTAGCACGATTGTAATATTTGCTTTATTCATTAAGTTGTTCTTCATTCAGTTGAGAACTATAAAAGCCATTTGTAACTAAGAGTTTCAGTGTTGGTAGTGATAAGTCCAAACTGAAGTGGGTCGGTACAACTGTTGTATTTGATCAAAGTCTTTTAGCGGAAATCCTATCCACGTGATAGAAGGGGTGACCTAGGAGTTATTCTATGCTCCGAACATCCCGAAACAAATTGTGTGCATACTATTTCAGTTATTGTTTTTCATTCAGTTATTCTATCTTTCAGTCATTTTACTTCCGCAAATATTTTTTAGTTAAACTGATTGTCATCGACTGACAAGATACTGAGCATCAGTTTGTCACTAAACTGAACTCATTTTTCGAAGAAAATATAAAATCCTTGAGTGTTTATTCAACCCCCCTTCTAAACACTCATCAGCTTTCCAATCGATCCTTTCAAGTGGTATCAGAGCAGTTGTATCTTGTCTAAGAATATCTCAACTCAAATTATTGATCATGTCTTCCTTCAACAAGATCCCTATGTTCTCCAGAGAAGACTTCGATGATTTGAAAATCAGGATGCAGGCTCACTTAGCTGCACAAGACGATGATATGTGGTACGTCATCACTGACGGACCAATGAGGATTCTGAAAGCCAATACAGCAGTCGCAATCACAGATGGGGCACCTCATAGAATTGAAAAGCTCAGAGACGAGTTAACTGCTGAAGACAAACGGAAAGCAAATCTGGACAACGTAGCAAAAGAAATACTATACAAAACATTGGACAAGGTAACGTTCAGTAAAATCAAAATGTACAAGACAACCAAAGAGATTTGGGAGAAGCTGATCCAGGTTTGCGAAGGGAACGAACAAACCAAAGAAAACAAACTTTCGGTTGCTGTTCAAAAGTTTGACAATATCAAAATGAGAGCTGGTGAAAACGATGCATGAATATGATGAAAGAACCAGTTGCATCATCAATAAATTAAATGCACTTGAAAAAGTGTAGTGACCCGTTCCAGAATCACCTACTAATGAAGAATTAAGCATGCAATTAACTTAATTAATAATAATCAGAGATAACAGCGGAAAATATGGCCGACGACGATAGTTATACAACCCAAACGAAGAATCCAGGACAACTAAACTAAAATGAAATATACGGTACAACCATATCGAATCAAAAAGATACCGAAGAACTAAACCAACCAGCTACTCAACGTCCTCCGCCTCCTCCTCCTGAGCTGTCCAACCTGAGGCCTGCCCCGTGGGAATGGGGTGTCCAAGATAAACAAAACCGAGGACGTGAGCGATAAGAACGCCCAGTACAAAAGCATGAGTATACAAACCTATATGAAATGCACATGCTATGATATGATACCAGGGTAGTCAAGAAATAGGAGTCACAAAGGATCTCAAAATGCTCAGTCTAGAGGCGCCAAGTGGATAGTGCCGCGCGGTACTCCTCTGGGTCACTGCATCCACTACAAGATCAGACGTGGACCTAAAATGTCCCGGATCACCGAAGCCCTCCCGACCCGTCGGCCACTGTGTACTCTCGGTGTCCATGCGTCCACAAGATAGGGCTGAGCGGCCCCACAAGATATAGCTTATCTCGAAAGAGATACAGCTCAACAGTAAAGGCTATCTCGAAGGAGATACGGCTCAACATGAAATGCAACATGCAGTAATAAACGTGACATAATAGCATGCATCATATGACATATATCAATGCACCATATAATCATGCAACACATATAAGAATGTATACTCGACCAGGATATCTCGGATAGTACTTTCGTACCTCTATCACAGCAAGCCTAGCCTTACGCAACACCGCTAATCAGGTCTAGAACAAGCCTTCGTCCGTCGACAGCCCTTTGATGTCGATTGCCTCGTAACTCAGGCGTCGCTACGCTACCAATCCTGGCAGCTCTTGGCTATCGCTCGACCAACAACTAACCCTAGAAACCTTCCAAACCTCTCAACTAGGAGACACAACTTCAAGAATTTGCCATCCAAAATGAGGAATTCCGAGCACTATTTATAGGCTATGTTCGGATCCACCGAACACACTTCGGAACGTCCGAACTCCTACGTGTCCATCGGCTCTTGACACCTCATGATCGGATCCACCGAACCTACACTTCGGATCATCCGAACTTGCATGCAAACTGACGTGTCGATCAACTCTTGACACCTCATGATCGGATCCACCGAACCCACTTCGGATCGTCCGAACTCTTCGGTGCTACCGAACCATCTTCGGTCCGTTCGATCATGACCATGGTCAAAATTACGCATTAAACCTTCTTAATCACCATTAATCCGTTAATTACCCAATTTGGAATTCAGGCTACTACATTCTCCCCCCCTTAAAAATATTTCGTCCTCGAAATCAAGTTTAGAGGATGAACAAAAAGGAGTAACAACCTTGTTATTATATCTCAATTGTTGCTAAACACAACTGATATTTAGATTACAATGGAAAACACACACACATCCATATTACAACCATAGTACAACTCAAAAGAGCTCTGGATGCTCCGAACGCATACGACTCTCTAGCTCCCAAGTGGCTTCTTCAGTGCCTCTGCGCTGCCACTGAACTAAGACAAGAGGAATGATCTTGTTCCGCAATACCTTGTCTTTGCGATCGAGAATCCGCACTGGTCGTTCCACGTAAGACAAATCCGTATTTAGTTGAACTTCAGATGGATGCAAGATGTGAGACTCATCTGCTACATATCGTCTCAACAAAGATACGTGGAACACATCATGAATCCCAGACAGATACGGAGGTAATGCTAACCTGTAAGCCAAATCTCCCACACATTCCAGAATCTCAAAAGGACCAATAAATCTCGGAGATAGCTTACCCTTGAGACCAAATCTCAAAATCCTACGAAAAGGCGAAACTCGGAGAAACACTTTCTCACCTGGCTGAAAATAAAGAGGTCGCCGCTTGGTGTTCGCATAACTAGCCTGTCGATCCTGAGCGATCTTAATCCGCTTCTTGATTACTGCAACCTTATCAATAGCCTGCTGGACTAACTCCGGTCCCTCAACATGTCGTTCCCCAACTTCATCCCAAAATAATGGAGTACGACAACGTCGCCCATACAACGCCTCAAATGGTGCCATACCAATACTACGATGATAGCTGTTGTTGTACGCGAACTCAATCAAAGGCAAATGATCCTGCCAAGCGGTTCCGAAATCCATCACACAAGCTCGCATCATATCCTCAAGTGTACGGATAGTCCTCTCCGTCTGATCGTCGGTCTCTGGATGATAAGCTGTACTCAAACTTAGTGAAGTGCCCAATGCTGACTGGAAACTACCCCAAAATCGTGAGGTAAAACGAGGATCTCTGTCACTGACAATACTAACTGGCACCCCATGCAAACGTACAATCTCTTGAATGTACAATCGAGCCATACGATCGAAAGTGAAATCACGGTTATATGGCAGAAAATGAGCAGACTTGGTGAGTCGATCCACCACTACCCAAATAGCATCACTATTCCTCGAAGACAATGGTAAGTGAGTAATGAAGTCCATCGCAATATGCTCCCACTTCCATTCAGGAATAGGTAAGTTCAGCAATAATCCTCCCGGTCGACGATGCTCTGCCTTAACCTGCTGACAAACAAGACACTTGGAAACAAAATGATAAACGCTGCGCTTCATCCCTTTCCACCAAAATCGTGTCCTCAAATCTTTATACATTTTGTTGCTTCCTGGATGGACACTCAACTTGCTTCGATGGGCCTGAGATAAAATCTCTTCCCTCAAAGTATCATCTTCTGGTACTACAACCCGATTAGACAAACACAGAAGACCATTAGACTGATAATGGAAATTACTATCTCCACCAGCCAACCGAGCTAATCTCTGAGTCTTGAGATCAGACATCTGAGCATCTCGAATCCGAGCGAACAAAGCTGGCTCAGATAAAATGGTAGCAACACGAATGCTCTCCATACCTTTCCGATGTTTGAAATTAAATCCCAATGAACAACAATCCTGGATAGTACTAATCATAGCACTGGTCTGAAGTGCAGAGGCGCTCACCTTGCGACTAAGAGCATCGGCTGTGAGATTCGCAGAACCTGGATGGTATTTGATCTCGCAGTCATAATCTTTAAGTAGATCCATCCAACGACGTTGTCTCATGTTCAACTCAGCCTGAGTGAACAGATACTTCAGACTCTTATGATCAGTGAAAATTTCAAACTTAACCCCGTACAAATAATAACGCCAGATCTTCAGCGCGAACACAATAGCAGCTAATTCTAGATCATGAATAGGGTACTTCTCCTCGTGAGGTTTCAGCTGCCTAGAAGCGTAAGCGATCACATGACCATTCTGCGTCAACACACACCCTAAGCCTTGAAAAGAGGCATCGGTGTAAACACTGAAACCATCAGATCCTGACGGTAACGCCAAAACAGGTGCAGAAGTCAGAAGTCGACGAAGCTCTCTGAAACTATCTTCGCACTCAGATGACCACTCAAATGGAACATCCTTCCGAGTAAGCTGCGACAATGGTCTAGCTACCTGAGAGAAATTCACGATGAAGCGACGATAATACCCTGCCAGACCTAGAAAACTACGGATCTCAGCCACCGTCGTAGGACGTGACCAATTCAGCACTGCTTCGATCTTGCTGGGATCCACAGGAATTCCTTCCTTGGAAATCACATGACCAAGGAATACTACACGATCAATCCAGAACTCGCACTTACTCAGCTTAGCATACAATTGCTTCTCGCGAAGAATCTGCAACACAATCCTCAAGTGCTGGATATGCTCTTCCACACTGTGAGAATAAATCAAGATATCGTCGATGAAAACCACAACAAACTGATCTAGAAAATCCCGAAAGACTCGATTCTTCAGATCCATGAACACCGCTGGCGCATTCGTCAATCCAAATGGCATAACTAGAAACTCGTAATGCCCATATCGAGTACGAAATGCAGTCTTGGAAATATCATCATCTCTGACTCATCTGCAGCCTGATCCTGGTTCAACGCAAAAACCTGACCTTGGCACGAGGTCGAAGATTCGAACTACCCACAGCCTGACCCTCCTCCTCTGCTGCACAGTCGTCTGAGATCCGGAACCAGATCCTGCTCCACCCCGCAACTGAGGACAATTCTTCTTAATATGACCCATCTCTCCGCACTGAAAACAAGCTCCCGCGGCTGATCGGCATTGCTCCGATGGATGGTTCTTCCCACAATGTACACAAGAAACCTTCTTCTTACCAAAGCGGAACACACCGCTAGACCGTGATCCAGATCCAGAAGAAGAAGAACCTGACTTCTTGAAAGACTGAGATCGAGGGCTCAAAGTACTCGGAGGTCTGGAAGAAAGAATAGCCCTACCACGCTGGAGACTGATCTCTGCCTGGCGACACCGGTTCACTAACCCATCATACGAAGTAGGATTATCACAGACAGTGACTCGATCAAAAATCTCCTGGTTAAGACCCTGGAGGAAATGGTCATACTTGGCCTCAGAACTGCCACTGATATGAGGAGCAAAAGGTAACAACTCAAAGAACTTCTGCTGATATTCATCAACAGACATACTCCCCTGCTTAAGATTCAGGAGCTCAATCGTCTTTGCCTGGCGAAGGGCTGGAGGAAAATACAGCTGCATGAAAGCTGCACGGAAGTCGGCCCAAGTCACCCTACCCTGGGACTGGACTATCGGCGCAGAAGTCGATCGCCACCACTTGCGCGCACGGCCCTCGAGAAGAAAACTAAGGGTCTCCATCTGCTGCTCCTCGGTGCACTGGAAAGCATGGAAACAACTCTCCATGCGCTCTAACCAATCCTCAGCATCATCGGGAGTCTCACCGCCGACTAAAGGCTTAGGCCCCATCTGAATGAAACGGTGCAAATCAAAACGCCTAGGACCATCCCGACGATGACGATGTTCACGATGACGCCTACGATCGTCCTGGTCACCCCAACGACCTACACTTCCCTGACTACTCACATCACCAAAGTGGTCAGCCATCGCTACAAGATAGAATGGGGAAAATGGTAAAATGGTCAACGAAAATCCCAAAACAGAAATCTATATCCCAAATTCGTAAGCATGCTCTGATACCATAAATGTAGTGACCCGTTCCAGAATCACCTACTAATGAAGAACTAAGCATGCAATTAACTTAATTAATAATAATCAGAGATAACAGCGGAAAATATGGCCGACGACGATAGTTATACAACCCAAACGAAGAATCCAGGACAACTAAACTAAAATGAAATATACGGTACAACCATATCGAATCAAAAAGATACCGAAGAACTAAACCAACCAGCTACTCAACGTCCTCCGCCTCCTCCTCCTGAGCTGTCCAACCTGAGGCCTGCCCCGTGGGAATGGGGTGTCCAAGATAAACAAAACCGAGGACGTGAGCGATAAGAACGCCCAGTACAAAAGCATGAGTATACAAACCTATATGAAATGCACATGCTATGATATGATACCAGGGTAGTCAAGAAATAGGAGTCACAAAGGATCTCAAAATGCTCAGTCTAGAGGCGCCAAGTGGATAGTGCCGTGCGGTACTCCTCTGGGTCACTGCATCCACTACAAGATCAGACGTGGACCTAAAATGTCCCGGATCACCGAAGCCCTCCCGACCCGTCGGCCACTGTGTACTCTCGGTGTCCATGCGTCCACAAGATAGGGCTGAGCGGCCCCACAAGATATAGCTTATCTCGAAAGAGATACAGCTCAACAGTAAAGGCTATCTCGAAGGAGATACGGCTCAACATGAAATGCAACATGCAGTAATAAACGTGACATAATAGCATGCATCATATGACATATATCAATGCACCATATAATCATGCAACACATATAAGAATGTATACTCGACCAGGATATCTCGGATAGTACTTTCGTACCTCTATCACAGCAAGCCTAGCCTTACGCAACACCGCTAATCAGGTCTAGAACAAGCCTTCGTCCGTCGACAGCCCTTTGATGTCGATTGCCTCGTAACTCAGGCGTCGCTACGCTACCAATCCTGGCAGCTCTTGGCTATCGCTCGACCAACAACTAACCCTAGAAACCTTCCAAACCTCTCAACTAGGAGACACAACTTCAAGAATTTGCCATCCAAAATGAGGAATTCCGAGCACTATTTATAGGCTATGTTCGGATCCACCGAACACACTTCGGAACGTCCGAACTCCTACGTGTCCATCGGCTCTTGACACCTCATGATCGGATCCACCGAACCTACACTTCGGATCATCCGAACTTGCATGCAAACTGACGTGTCGATCAACTCTTGACACCTCATGATCGGATCCACCGAACCCACTTCGGATCGTCCGAACTCTTCGGTGCTACCGAACCATCTTCGGTCCGTCCGATCATGACCATGGTCAAAATTACGCATTAAACCTTCTTAATCACCATTAATCCGTTAATTACCCAATTTGGAATTCAGGCTACTACAAAAAGTGTACACAAACAAAGAAGTTTCCTTGAAGGTAATTAGAGGTCTTCCCAAGGAGTGGGACGTAAAGACCATGGCAATGAGGGAATCCAAAGATCTGAACAAAGTTGAGATTCATGATCTATTTGCTGATCTGAAGGCATATGAGTTCGAGTTGCAAACTCGAGAAGGAGAACCCTCTACTCCAGCAGCCACAACTGCCTTAGCTGCTGTTAGAACAGAACCAACTGGTTCAATAGAGAAAGTTGCTGATCAACTAAGCAATGATGCCATGTCATTGTTCATCAAAAAGTTGGAAGATTTCTGAGGAAAAATCAGGGAAATTTCCAGAATAAATATAAGAGAGGCAATTCCAAGGAGGAATCAAACGGTTGCTACAACTGTGGAAAACCTGGTCACTTCATTGCTGATTGTACCAAACCCAAGAAATACAGTCAAGGCTCAACTGAAAGAAAAAAGAAATTATATGAGCACAAGAGGAGACCCAAAGAAGATAAGAAGTCCTTCTGAAAGAAGCATGAAGTGCTGTTAGGTGAAGAGAGCAAATCAAAATGGGTTGAAACTGACAGTGAAGAGTCAGAGCCAGAGACCTCATGCAGTTCCAGTGATAGTGAAGAGGAAGTGAAATGTCTGATGGCTGGAGATACAGAACTGGAGTCCAGCAGTCAACAGGTATTTGACTTTAGCTCAACTAATTTCACCAGAGAAGAACTTATTTCAATTCTGCATGATATGGTTAGTGAGTATCATAAGCTTGCCTTATCATTTTAAAATGATAGAGCAAAGAAAAATGATCCTATAGACAATAAAATTACAACTGATGCATCAGTTGATGTGTTGAGTCTTAAATGAGAAATTGTTGAGATCAAATCTGAAAGAAGCAGGAATCAATCAATGATTCAAAAGTTGATGCTTGAAAATTCAAAGCAAACTGAGCTTATTCAGGCTTGGAACAAATCATTTGTTGCATTAACTGATATACAGAAATCACATAAATCAGTCACTGATAAAAGGTTTAGGGTTCAGCAACCAAGATGAAATGGCTTCCAATGGTACTCAACCAAAACTGAATATTGAGAAAGGGAAATACATTCACTTTGTCAAATCAGTTATGGTACAAGAACAAACTAAGCAAAGTCAACTGGTTGAACAGCCTACTGAAAGTACAAACAACGCTAGAAGATATGGTATTGGTTATAGCCCAAAAGCTTTAGCTGACTCACGCAGTCAGTCGTCAAAAAGGTTCAAAAGAAATTATTCAAATGGCTACTCCAATTACTATAACAACAAGCCTGTTCAGAAAAGATATCGGTTGAGCAATCAGTTGAACAAAGCTAAATCTCATGTTGTCTCATCTGCACACTACACACCGAGCACACACAGATCGAGAAAGACCATCTGGAATACGGCAACTGGACATTCATTTAGACTGATCCAAGTCTGGGTTCCTAAAAGACTAATCATTTTTGGACCCAAATAGAAAAGGGTACCAGAATCATATTTTGTATGTGATTGCAGGTAACAGGTACATGCAAGGAATCAATCTAGTACTTGGATAGTGGTTGCTCACGACACATGACGGGAGATGCAAACTTATTATCTCAACTGATCAAATACACTAGACCAAATGTCAGTTTTGGAGATAATTCCAAAGGTAAAACCGTGGGTAAGGGTAAGCTTATCCATGGTAGCTTTACAATTAAAGATGTTTTGCTAGTCAAGAATTTGAAGTATAACTTGATAAGAATCAGTCAATTATGCGACAACAATTTCACAGTTCAGTTTGACAAACATACTTGTTCAGTTAGAGACTCAAATGAGGAAGTCATTCTAACTGGCAAACATTGTGGAAATACTTACAAAGTAAGTTGGACTGAACAACCTTATGCACCAGTTTTTCTTATTACTTCCAAATCATCTGAAAACTGGTTATGGCATAAGAGATTGAACCATCTGAACTTTAAATCCATTGCTTATCTGAGTCATCATGATCTTGTAACTAGTCTACCCAAAATAATTTTTTCAAAAGAAAAAATTTGCTCAGCATGTCAGTTTGGAAAACAAGTAAAATCTTCTTTTAAAAACAAGGGCCGTAAATCTTCTTCCCGATGCTTAGAGCTGTTATATATGGATCTATTTGGTCCAATACCAGTCATGAGCTTAACGGGAATGAAATACACCTTGGTGGTTGTGGAAGATTTTTCAAGATTTACTTGGGTTATTTTTTTCAAATCCAAGGACCAAACTGCTGACCAACTGATTAAGCTTTTCAAAAGATTATTAAATGAAAAATCAGTTGGAATTGATAGAATCAGATCCGATCGAGAAACTGGATTCATCAATCAAATTCTTTCAACTTTTTTAGAAAATTCTGGAATTAAGCATGAGCTCTCAGCAGCTAGAACTCCTCAGCAAAATGGTGTAGCTGAGAGGAGAAATCGGACCCTTAAAGAAGCTGCTAGAAAGATGCTTGCTGATTCTGGTATTTCTCAAAGGTTTTGGGCAGAGGCAGTAAACACTGCGTGTTATACTCAAAATAGATTTATGATTAATAAGAATCATATGAAAACACCTTATGAGATCTGGAATGGAAGAAAAAGTGTGGTTTCTTATTTCAAGATATTCGGCTGCATATGTTTTATACTTGATAATGGTAAAAATCATTTAAAACCTTTGATGCAAAATCTGCAAAGGGAATATTTCTTGGATATTCTACAGTTAGCAAAGCATATAGAGTTTTTAATAAAAATTATTTGAATGTAGAAGAATCTATCCATGTTATTTTTGAAGGTGTACTAACTGAAAAGCCAACTGATCCAGTTGAGTTAGCTGACAGATTTACAGATATTAGTTTGGAGGATAATGATGAAGAGGATAATCATATAAATCGGAACAACCTCCAAACACCAGAACTAGAAATCATAGATCAACCAGCTGAACATGAAACTATTCCAGAAAATCAGTTGAGAGAGCCCATTGACAATATTCAACTATCAACTGATGTAGCAGCAACTGAAACAGAAGCAGTTGATGATGCTGCTCCAACTGATACAGAAGCAATTGCTAACGTGGATACAACAAATGCTGAATGCAGATGGAAGAAATCACATCTTCCAAAATTGGTGATAGGTAATCCATCTGATCCGGTAAGAACAAGAAATCCGATGCTAAATCTAATTATTCATTCAACTTTTGTATCACAATTGGAACCGAAGAAAACTGATGAAGCTCTTGCTGATCCAAACTGGGTAAATGCAATTGCAAGAGGAGCTGAATCAGTTTACTCATAAAAATGTCTGGAACCTAGTTCCAAGACCAGTTTCAAAAACTGTTATAGGTACAAAATGGGTGTGCAGGAAAAAGCTGAACGAAGACGGTTCAGTTGTGCGCAACAAGGAAAGATTGGTAGCACAAGGTTACAGGCAAGAAGAAGGAATTGACTATGATGAAACATATGCACCAGTTGTAAGATTGGAAGCTATCAGAATATTCCTTGCCTATGCCTCATTCAAAAATTTCAAAGTCTACCAGATGGATGTAAAGAGCGCATTCCTACTTTGCCAGCTGCAAGAAGATGTATATGTTGAACAACCCCCGGGTTTTATCTGTTAGAGTAGGTGCTCGTCGAGCCAAGTGTTGGCCGAGTGTTCACAATGAAACTCTATGTATAAGCCATCTTTATTTTAATAATGTTTGAGATTATTATTATGGCACATCTTTATCTGTATATCCATGCTAGTTGCATAGATAAAGCCCTTGAATATACAAATAGTAGAAAGAATATGAGATGCTCATATGATGAGTATCATGAAACTCATATTTGTAATACTGTATATTCTAAACGGTTCCTAGTCGATTCAGCCGCCACTAAAAAGGATATAGGCCGCTAGAGTTCGAGACTAGTATCTGCGATGTGAGTACCATGTTTCATTGGTAGGGGACATTGTGATGTCCGAACATGCAGATAGGTGCTCCTTGTAGAGTGCACTGAACAACCCTCCATAAAAGGACTTTCCAAGTGGTTCTCACTTATCGAGTGGAAATGTCCTAGTTTATGGTTGTACAGAATTAGTCCTTATGACCCGGGACAACATTGAGACTCTATGTGCTAGAATTACACTTTGACTTGTTTACCGACTCTTATGGGGTCATCAGGTGGCAAGGTTGGGTGTTCTGTCGAAAACATAGGAGTCGATGCATTGTAGTCGGGGATTCACCGCTTACCTTCGGGTATGGATATCCTATGTGTTATCATGTGTATGTAGATCGAAATCTCTGGCCAGAGTATGGTGGTAATTATGAAAGGGGTTTCATAGATTACACCATCGATGCAACTACGACATGACACATAGTATCGATTCATTGACAACTCTCGATAAACCAATGGTTGTCGAATCGATCGGGATATATGAGTTGAAGGGACCGTACTGTACGCTAACCATAATTGAATGGTTCTTGCAGGCACTATCATGTGGATACCTAGGGAATCACGTAAGCGATGCTGCTAGGCGTTTAACGTGATTGGTTGGGTACTATCAGACTTGAGTTCTGACGTTCTTATTATCAAGGTGTTGATAAATAAGAATGGAGCAATTGGGGTATGCTCATATAAGGACATGTTTAGTCCGAATCACATAGAGATGTGAACCCACGGCTAGTTGTATCAATGAACCATTGAGGGCCACACAAGTACTAGCTTTCTAGATCCCGTTGAGAAGTAAAAATAGTTCAATGTGTTGAACGGCTTATAAAGGAGTTTATAAGCGTGAGGAAAATTAGAAGTATGACTTCTATAAAGGAGAAATTAGTTCAATGTGTTGAACGACTTATAAATGAGTTTATAAGTGTAAAGAAAAATAGAAGTATGACTTCTATGAGAGAAATGTAAATTTTAATTTAAGGAAGTGTTCCTAAATTAAAATTGGCCAAGTGAATAATGTAATTGAAAATTGTGATTTTCATAAACATTATTATGGACTAAATTAAATTAATTCAAGTGTTGAATTAATTAAACACTAGTGGGCCTAGTAGAGTCCAAATAATTAAATTAATTCAATTGTTGAATTAATTAAATTATATTGAGTCTTGAAGAGCTCAATTAAAATAATTATTTAACTAGTGGGACTTGGGTAAATTCAAGTAATGTTTAATTAGTCTCAAATATGTTTGAGATAATTAAAATTTAGTCCAAGGTTTTAATTTGATTAAAAACCATATAATATGCATGCATGGGAGGTGAAAGGTTGGGAGACTACTTTTGGTGTTTTCAAGGCATGGCATGCAACTTTTGGAACAACTTTTCCCACAACCAAAAAATGTCTCTCCTTCTCTCCTAGCATGAATAGTGGCCGAGTTACTATTCACATTTTTTTCTCCAAGTTTTTCTCTCAATTTTCTTCTTCAATTGTTGAGGAAGAAAGAAATCACTTCTCTTTGAATAATCTTATATTTTTCTAGTGCAAAATAAGAAGGGTTCTAGCTAGTTAGTGGTGGGCTTGATTGGAAGAAAGGAGTCCAAAAGAAAGGTGAAGCTTGTAGATTGTCTACCTTCAAGAGCTAAGGTGTTTAACCTTAGTTGGAGCCACAATCAATCTTTGAGATTGATAGGAGGTAATTTTCCTCACACCCTATGCGTGAAAGTTGAGA
>NW_027331692.1:0-24850 GCF_022965805.1 Primulina eburnea | reverse complement strand
CTTGATATTGATAGGCAGAGCCGAATACCAGGTAGGTATTTCTTCTTTAATTTATGTTATTAACTGATTTGTGTATATCAAATAGTTCGAATCAGAAAGAACAGATATTGTCAGAAGCTTACAGTCATGGATTCAGTGTTCAGTCTGATGTGAGACTGTATTGTATTCGAACAGATAGTGGTGATATAGACAGATGAGATCAGTTATAACAGAATTGTATTGAAATGTTGGCAGAAATTGTACTGATATGTCTAAATTGCTAACAGAAAAGATAGAAAGATAGAAATCAGAAGAATTATTACAGAATTGTAAAGTTCTAATAAATAGATGAGAGTACATTTCTATAGCCTTCGTAATGAAATTACCGTTTTTTACAGATTGTAATATGATATGATTGTGATTGACAGATTGTTCAATCTATATCTATTAGTTTGTACAAGATAACGTACAAACATGACCAGATGACACAGATTGATGTCAGAGAGCTGGTCAAAAGAGCAGAATGCACAGTAGACTATGTCAGATTGTGATTTTGCTTGAGTTTGTATTCGTGATAGAGTATATCATGAACTTTCTCTTAGATGGTTTTACAGATTGACAGACCGTCAGAAATAGCCAGAATTAGATTGTAGCATGGATAGATTGTTTTTTGTACAGCTTTAGTGCTGGATGTTAGCACTACTTGATATAACTTATTATCACTGTGTGACAATAACTATCAACTTATCAGATGGGTAATGAGATAGTTATAGACAAGACAGTATACGATGAGTACTACAGATTTCTTTTGAAGACAATTCGAAGGAAGAGGCAGATAGTTCAGAATGGACAGATTTAAGAAACCAACGTCGGATGATGACGATTGGTAGTTGAAGCTAAAGATTGTTTATGTCTTTGGTTGAGGTAAACAGATTTGTTAACAGCTGATGATACTGATATGTGATAAGATGTAGATTGGTTTATACGGATGTTGTATAGCCAGTAATGCGATATTGATTCCGTCAGAAGGATTGGAGAAGTTATGATATGATACTTAGTGAATTCTCATTCCAGATTGGAATCAGAAATATGAGTTTTGAATTAAACTCTGTTATATATTTCTTCTGATATATCTGAATTGATTGCTTGTGAGTTCGAGGACGAACTCAGATCTAAGAGGGGGAGAAATGTAATGCCCGAGATTTAATCATTTTAATCAGACGTTGATTAATTGACGTAATGGAAGTCATAGGAACTCAAATGACGAAGCCGGGCGTTGGTTTATGTTAAGCCAAGATGTTGAACCGAACATCTCAAGATGTTAGGCCGAACATCTCGCGCCCGAGCGGCAGAAAAGCACCGCCCGAGCGCGCATGTATAATTGTGAGGGCCGAGAGTTCTTCGCCCTAGCGAGCAACTTTTGACCGCCCGAGCGACAGGAGATGTTCAGCCGAGGATCTCGACCGAAACTGACTCGCCCTAGCGGTAGGTTTTGACCGCCCTAGCGAGAAACGTGCAGAACATGCACAATGCCCTTGCCCTTATATCATGCAATGTATATATATATATATACATACAAACGAAAAATTCTTCAGAAATGAAGGAAACCGAGGCAAGAGGGGAAAGAAAGGGTTCGACGCATAGATTTGTGATTTACGAGAAATCCGTCCGTCTGATTTTGAATCCGACTGCAGTACTGTGTTCCTATCAACACAGGCGACAACTGGACGTAAGTTTTGCTAAGTTTTGACATGCTCTGAAATTATGATGTTGTCAGAATTGAATAGAATTCATATATGATGTTCTTGACATGTTAGACATCATAGAATCGAAGTCAGATTAGAAACTGAATGATTATGAAATTGTTATGATTTTCGGAGTAGTTTTGTGAGTCGATTTGATATATCAGAATTGAGTTTGTTATCGATTATGAGATATTAGAGTTGATATCTGACTGATATGGTATTGCTGGATATATTGGAATTATGACGTGATGTCGTTGAAACAGAATTTGATTGAATTCTGATTATATCCAGTATTGGTTGGATGGTGTATTGATATTATACCCTCAATATCGTTATTGTCAGACTGAGTAGTTGACAGGCTTGGGGTTCGAGACTTCGACAGAGTCGAGTAGCTCAGAAAGAAAGGTATAAATTAATGTTGAGTTGGGATTGCACAACTCGAGTGAGGTTTGACTCGAGTTCCCCTAAATCACATACTTTTACTTATTGCATTGATATTTGCAATTAATCAGATTGATGATTGTAGTTTTTGAGTATAGCTACTGTGTGATAAGATTGATAATTGTAGCTTATTGATTTATAGCTACTACTGCATGTAATGACTGCTGATTCGCTAGTCATTGACTGATTTGCTTAGATACTGACTGTATGTATGGATTACTGAGTCGTTGAGTCATAGGCTGATTCGCCTAGTCACCCGGCTGATTCGTCGGGTATTGTCTGATTCGTCCATTATAGGCTGATTCGCCTAGTCACCGGCTGATTCGTCTGGTGATTGACTGATTCCGTCTAAACTTAAGCTGATTCGCTTAATTACAGGCTGAGTGTCTGATTATGGGCTGATTCGCCTAATTACTGGCTGATTCGTCAGGTTATTGACTGAGTCGTCATTCTGCGGCTGATTCGCCCAGACACTGAATAATATGAATTATATCGATGCCGTTTAGGGATTGAGTCCATTCCTATCGACTGAGATTCTGTAATATTATCATTATTCAGACATCGGGATCCCTAGGATAGAGTTGAGTCGAGTCTGAGACGACGTTTAGTTGAGTCGAGTCTGAGATAACGCGTCGGTTGAGTTGAGTCGGATATGACAGGTTGAATTACATTGTTTATATCATTCATGTTTATTGAATGCTTGATATTGATTATGTTTCTGATTTGAGACATGTTATGAATACTTCTTATATGCTTTCGTATATGTTTTTATATGACTGCAATGTTTACAATTGTTTATACTGGGGATATTTATATCTCACCGGAGTTATCCGGCTGTTGTCTTGTTTTGTATGTGTGCATGACAACATGGTGGGGCTGGAGCAGGGTCAAGAAGAGATGAGAGAAGATTAGATAGCGTGGAGGCTCCGGACTTGGTTAGAGATAGGGGTTAGACACTTGATATTAGCTGTTAAACCCTAGTTGAATAAATGTATGTAGTACAGGACTTGTACTTTTATACTGAGTTGTATGTTCATGTTTATATGTAATTTGAGTAAATTGCATTACGTTTCCGCTTTGTATTTGGAAAAAAATTTAGACCCTGTTTTATAATTGATTAATTAGTCCCAACATGATTAAGTACTTGATTAGCGTCCGGGTCCCCACAGTTGATGTTGTTGCTTGAGTTGAGTTTGTGTCTATGTATATATGAATATTGTTGCTTGGTTTGGGCTTATACAAAATATAGGGACATCATGCCAAAATTTTTACAAACCGTCAAAGTGATGCCCCTTGTTTGATTTGATTCATAATATAGTTATATCATTCAAACCTTATTTTGATTATGGTAATTATGCTAAGTATAGATTAAGGGTGTGACACCCTATGAATGTCATAGTTATGTTTTTGTATTTGCTACACACTAGTACATGTTGTGCTCGATTTTCTCTTGCAAAACCGAAATTTTGAGCTTCCGTTGCTTTTCGAGCACCTAAAATCGATCCCTATTAAGTGGTATTATGAGCTAAGGGTACTAGTTTTTGTAGCATATACATAATATTATATTGAGATCGATTTCTAACCGCATGAGAAATATTTTTTGCAACAAAACCGAAGCTTATTTTTGGGGAAAAATTCGGGCAGCTTGTTGCTGCCCATTTCTGGCAGCAAGGGCAGCCCGAGGGGCTGCCCGAATAGCCCCTATATTTTAATTAAAAAAATAAAAAAAAATTTGGGTTGGCTGGAATCTGGCGACGGAGCTCCGACGACGGCGATGACGACTAGGGTTTTCAAAAGGTGTTTTTAAATATTAAAGTGTCATGGGCCTTGAGTTTTGGGGCCATTGGATGACTAACATATTTGTGAATTTAAATGGGCCAAAATATTTTTGGTGAAAAATTATTTTTTTGGGACCTTAAGTTTAAATTTAAAAAAATTGCAAATATTTTCTCATAAAATAAATAATTGAAATTGGACTTCAATTATTTATAGTAAATTGTGATTTACAAGAAATTCGTTAATAAATAAATTAATTGGAAAGTAAACAAAGGTGTTTGTATACTTTGTTAATTTAGTTTATAATCGTGGCGGTTAGTGATTGGATCAAGATATATAATATTGGATCAATTAATTATTTTGATAATTAATTGATGGTGTATGATATGTGATATTATGCATGAAAGATGATCAAAAGCCCAAGCCCAATTTACTAGCTATATGCTAGGATATTTTGTGTTGAATGATTGTAATAATTATCAATTTATAAAGTGGGCTTGGTTTATGGCCCGTTCCCACCCCCATGAGATGTATCCCTATTTGCCATGGATATTTATTTGTAAATATTAGTATAGTGGATGATCAAGATTGTAACATGGTGGCCATGAAGATTATGAAGATCGAAGACATGTATATATTGGAAGCTAATGTAATAATTGCATTTGCATCCCTTGCATTTCCCTAGGATTGGACCTAGGCCCGTGTTTAGCTCACACGGGCCATTAGTTTTGGGGCGATTGATCATCATTATTTTGTTTACTGTTTATAATATATGCATGATATGTTATAAATAATGTGTATGTGCGTTATTATTATGATAATAACAAAGTTGCATGATCCGGCAAACATACGATCAAACATGGCAAGATTTTAAATAAAATTAATGATGAGACCTTTCAAAATTAAAAACTCTCATTTTGAATAAGATTCAAAATTAATATCAAGCCCGAAAAGGGAAATTATAAATTTGTCTTCCATCGACAATGGGTGCATGATGGACGCTACCCGTGCTCAGGGCTCGGCTCATATTATTGGGGGGGTCCCTGAGTGCCGGAAAGCTGTGACATCCATTGACATTGTGATGTGAACTACGTGGAACTCCCATGATTTCGGCTCATATTATTAAGGGAACTCATGACGACCGTCCATTAAGGTTCAACATCGATGGGTAAGGCTTGACACGTGAAGATGAACGACTTCATATTATTGGGTCCTAATCAAACGCGAGACAAAAGTTTACGTAAAGGGTTGCATGGTGATGCAATTGGAAACTACCTTTTAGGAATTGTGATTGGCTAATATTATTCGGGATCATAATTCGCTAATTGGACCTTGCGTACCTACTGAGGAAAAGAGTTTCCCGTTTTCACTAGAGGGTAGTGAAAATGTCAAAAACAGTGGGAGCGAAAATTTATAAAGTAAAAGTCCATACTTTATATCTTACTAAATATTTTAAAATAGTCATTAACATTTATCTGTTTACTTTTCAGTACGATTTATTGACAATGTCTTCGATTCGCAATCCGCTGTCTGCTATACTCGAAAAACATGTATTAACCGGACCTAATTACCTCACTTGGCTAAGAAACCTGAAAATCGTCTTAAACTCGGAAAAGATTGCATATACACTGACTGAGTCGCCCCCTGTTGAGGCTCCGAGTAGCTGCACTCCTGAGGAATGGCAGACCTACAAGGATTGGTGTGACCATGACTTGAAAGCCAAGTGTTATATGCAGGGTTCTATGAACGATGAGCTGCAGAGGCATTTTGAGGATGCAAAGAATGCTGCTGACATTCATATGCATCTCAAGGAGCTCTTTGGTGAGCAGACTCGACCTCTGAGGCATGCTACCGTCAAGGAGCTTATCACTTTGCGCATGCGAGATGGGGCCTCGGTCCATGAGCATGGCCTAAAGTTGATTGGGCTCGTGGACAAGCTCCTTGGCAAGGATTTGTTGTTGCCTTCGGAGCTGACCACCGACGTGTTGTTGTCATCATTGCCTAGCTCATTTGATCCTTTTGTGGTGAACTTCAACATGAACAAGATAGAGCCGACACTTGGGGAGTTGGTGAATATGCTTGTGACTTTTGAGTTCACTATCAAGAAAGAGAAGCCGGTTCTTTTTGTGGGCTCTTTATCTGGTACGAAGACCGGTCCACCTGGGAAGGCTATAGGAGATGTTTACTTGCATTTGAACAATGATTTTAAGTTTATTTTAAGAGATGTTTTGTTTGTACCAGACTTGGTGAAAAATATTATTTCCATTTCAATGTTAGATAAAGATGGATTTTCTTGTTTATTTAGCAAAGGTGTTTGCAATATTTACAAGAATGAATGTTTAATTGGTGCTGGAGAACTTGAAAACGATCTCTACACCTTAAAATTAAAAGATATTCCACTAAACAATGTCCAAGCAATAACAACAACAAACAAGCGAAAACAATATGCTCTAAATTCGACACAATTATGGCATGCTCGATTAGGACATATTTCCCGAAGAAGGATGAACAAGTTAGTGGGAGTGGGCATGTTTGATATGTCTGATATTAATGCTCTCACGACTTGTGAATCCTGTCTGAAAGAAAAGATGACCAAAATTCCCTTTAAGGGCCATGTGGAGCGAGCCAAAGGGTTATTGGATTTGATCCATACCGATGTGTGCGGTCCGCTTAGCATCACCACTAAGCACGGACATGCCTACTTCATCACCTTTACCGATGATTTTTCGAGATATGGGTATGTGTATTTGATGAAATACAAGTCTGAAGACTTTGAAAGGTTCAAAGAATTCAGAAGTGAAGTAGAGAAACAGTTGGGACGAAGCATCAAGACACTTCGATCGGATCGAGGTGGTGAGTACTTGAGTGCCGAGTTCCAAGAGTATCTTAGGAAGAATGGGATTCTCTCGCAGTGGACTCCGCTCGCTACACCACAGTTGAATGGTGTTTCGGAGAGTCTTAACCGGACTTTGATGGACATGGTTCGGTCTATGATGGGGTTCACGGAGTTGCCGCCATCCTTTTGGGGATATGCGCTTGAGACAGCGGCACTGTTGTTGAACAATGTCCATTCAAAGGCAGTTGACAAGGCACCATATGAGATATGGATGGGTAAGCCTCACAAATATTCTTATCTTAGAATATGGGGGTGTCCTGCTTATGTGAAGTAGGTAGTGGGAGATAAATTGGATAGTCGATCCATTTTATGTTACTTTGTGGGATATTCAAAGAATTCGGTTGGATACTACTTCTATCATCCCCAAGAAACAAAGGTGCTTGTTTCTAGGAATGCAACCTTTTTAGAAAAGGAATTTCTATTAGATAGAAAAGGCGAGATGATAGAACTCGAAGAGGTTTGAGAGACACCCACAATTGTAGAACCCACACCCGAAGAGCCAAGAGAGGAGATACAAGCTCATAGAAGATCCGAGAGAGTCTCGAGACCACCTATGAGGTATGGTCTGCTTCTTGAAGAGGGCCATGATGAGCCTATCCATGGATGTGATCCAAGAACCTTCAAAGAAGCATTATCTGATGTCGATTAATCCAAGTGGCTTGAAGCAATGGAATCTGAGATGAATTCCATGCATTCGAACCAAGTGTGGAATCTCGTGGATCCACCTGAGGGAATTGTTCCCATAGGGTGTAAATGGATTTATAAGAGGAAACTTGGGGCGGATGGGAAGGTATTGACCTTCAAGGCGCGATTGGTGGCAAAAGGATATACTCAAAGACAAGGAGTTGACTTTGAGGAAACATTTTCTCCAGTTGCAATGTTCAAGTCCATAAGGATATTGCTAGCCATAGCTGCATGGTATGACTATGAGATATGGCAGATGGATGTCAAGATGGCCTTTCTTAATGGGGATATTAAGGAAGAGATTTACATGTCTCAACCTGAAGGGTTTACATCTGTCAGAAGTGAGCATATGGTATGCAAACTTCAAAGATCTATTTATGGTCTAAAGTAGGTATCTAGGAGTTGGAACCTCAGATCCGACAGTACAATCAAAGAGTTTGGTTTTACTAAGAATCCTAAGGAACCTTGTGTGTATAAGAGTTTGGTTAGTGGGAGTGCTGTGACATTCCTAGTGCTTTATGTTGATGATATTCTACTCATTGGGAATGATGTAGGAATGTTGCAATCAACTAAAATATGGTTAGCGAGTAAGTTCTCGATGCAGGACTTGGGTGAAGCATCTTTTGTATTGGGAATACAGATCTATAGAGATAGATCAAAAAGATTGCTTGGTCTCACCAGTCCACATACATTGATACCATCGTGAAGCGGTTCTCGATGGATGGGTCCGAGAGAGGACATCTACCAATGTGTCAGGGCGTGTCCCTATCCAAGTCAATGTCTCTCAAGACTGATGCAGAGATAGCGGTGATGACAAGCATTCCTTATGCATCTGCGATTGGTAGCATCATGTATGAGATGATATCTACACGTCCTGATGTGGCTTTTGCACTAAGTGTAGTGAGTAGATATCAATCGAACCCTGGTCTTCCACATTGGAAAGCTGTGAAAGACATCCTCAACTATTTGAGAAGGACCAATAAGTTGTTCTTGGTTTATGGGGGTGGGGAACTGAAATTTGAAGGCTATACCGACTCTAGCTTGCAAAGCGATATCGATGACTCGTAGTCAACCTCTGGATTCATATTCATGCTCAATGGTGCTGCTGTCTCTTGGAAGAGTTCCAAGCAAGACAGTACAGCTGATTCCACCACTGAGGCAGAATATATTGCTGCATAAGCTGCAGAAAAGGAAGCTGTTTGGATAAGGAATTTCGTCCAAGAGTTGGGCGTCATTCCTAATCGAGTTGCTCCTGTCCCGGTGTTTTGTGACAACACGGGAGCCATGGCTCAAGCAAAGGAGCCGATGTCTCATCAGAAGTCCAAACATGTACTGAGAAAGTACCACATCCTCCGAGACATAGTGGAAAGAGGAGATGTCACGATTGACAAAGTCGGCTCTACAGATAATGTTGCTGATACGCTAACTAAGCCTTTACCTGGACCATTGTTCGAGAAGCATCGCAAATCGATGGGTTTGAAGCATATGGGTAGTTGGCTCTAGTGCAAGTGGGAGATTGTTAGAGTAGGTGAACGTCGAGCCAAGTGTTGTCCGAGTGTTCACAATGAAACTCTATGTATAAACAATCTTTATTTTAATAATATTTGAATTTTATTGTTTTGGCACTTCTTTATCTGTATACCCATGCTAGTTGCAAAGATAAAGACCTTGAATATACAAATAGTAGAAAGAATACGAAATGCTCATATTATGAGTATCATGAAACTCATATTTGTAATACTGTATATTCTAAACGGTTCCTAGTCTATTCAGCCGCCGCTAAGAAGGATATAGGCAGCTCGAGTTCGAGACTAGTATATGCGATGTGAATATCATGTTTCATTGGTTGGGGACATTGTGATGTCCGAACATGCAGATAGGTGCTCCTTGTAGAGTGCACTGAACAACCCTCCATAAAGGACTTTCCAAGTGGTTCTCACTTATCGAGTGGAAAAGTCCTAGTTTATGGTTTTACAACATTAGTCCTTATGACCCGAGACAACACTTAGACTCTATGTGCTAAAATTACACTTTGACGTGTTTACCGACTCTCATGGGGTCATCAGGTGGCAAGGTTGGGTGTTTTGTCGAAACATATAGGAGTCGATGCATTGTAGTCGGGGATTCACCGCTTACCTTCGGGTATGGATATCCTATGTGTATGTAGTATGAAATCTCTTATCAGAGTATGGTGGTAATTATGAAAGGGGTTTCATAGATTACACCATCGATGTAACTACGACATGACACAGAGTATCGATTCATTGACAACTCTCGATAAACCAATGGTTGTCGAATCGGTCGAGATATATGAGTTGAAGGGACCGTACTGTACGCAAACCATAATTGAATGGTTCTTGCAGTCACTATCATTTGATACCTAGGGAATCATGTAAGCGATGCTGCTAGGCGTTTAACATGATTGGTTGAGTACTATCAGACTTGAGTTCTGACGTTCTTATTATCAAGGAGTTGATAATTAAGAATGGAGCAATTGAGGTATGCTCGTATAAGGACATGTTTAGTCCGAATCACATGGAGATGTGAACCCACGGCTAGTTGTATCAATGAACCATTGAGGGCCACACAAATACTAGCTTTCTAGATCCCGCTGAGAAGTAAAATAGTTCAATGTGTTGAACGGCTTATAAATGAGTTTATAAGCATAAGGAAAAATAGAAGTATGACTTCTATGAGGGAAATGTAACTTTTAATTTTTGGAAGTGTTCCTAAATTAAAAGTTGGCCAAATAAATAATGTATTTGAAAATTGTGATTTTCATAAACATTATTATGGACTAAATTAAAATAATTCAAGTGTTGAATCAATTAAACACTAGTGGGCCTAGTAGAGTCCAAATAATTAAATTAATTCAAGTGTTGAATTAACTAAATCATATTGGGTCTTGTAGAGCCCAATAGTAAAATAATTATTCAACTAGTGACTTGAGTAAATTCAAGTAATGTTTAATTAGTCTCAAATTTGTTTGAGATAATTAAATTAAGTACATGGATTTTTAATTGTTTAAAAAATCAAATAACATTGCATGCATGGGAGGTGAAGGGTTGGAGATTACTTTTTCAATCTCCAAGGCTTGGCATGCTAAAAGTGGTTTTAGCTTTTTACACTACCAAGACTAGTCTTCCTTCCATTCATTCTTTCATGCCTTGGCCGAAATCTTCTTGCTTTTCCCCCTAATTTTTGTTCTTCAATTGTTGAGGAATCCTTACACTTCTCTTTGAAAAATCCTCCTATTTTTCTAATGAGGGGATCTACCTAGCAAATGGTGGGCCTAATTTTGAAGGAAAGGAGGAAGCTTGTAGATCAACTCATCCCTTCAAGAGCTAAGTTGTTTACACCTTAGTTGGAGCCATTACATCAATCTTTGAGATTGATAGGTAATTATCTTAACACCCTATGAATGTCATTGTTATGTTTTTGTATTTGCTACACACTAGTACATGTGGTGCTCGATTTTCTCTTGCAAAACCGAAATTTTGAGCTTCCGTTGCTTTTCGAGCACCTAAAATAGATCCCTGCCAAAACTAACATTTAAATGGTACCAATAAATTTATATTAAGATATATTGATATATAATAAATCAAGACATCTACTTTAAATAGTTGGTAAAACCAAACTAACATTTAAATGGTAACAAGAAATTAATATTACGATATATTCATATAAAATAAATCAAGGTATTCACTTTAAATGGTTTGTAATATCAAACTAACATTTAAATGGTTCCAAAAATTTAGTGTAACATATAGCAACAATAAATCAAAACTCCCACTTATAAGTAGGATGTAATAATGCTTAAAGAAATAAATAAAACATAAACAATAAATAGTAATTAAATAATATAAAACATAGATTCTTTGTGGGGCCATTAGCTCCTAATCGTTATATCAATGTAATTTGATAAAGGTTAATTAATTTTAGCGGAAAAAATTAAAATTTTCTTTACAATAGGCTCAAAATATCTTGTTTGAATATTAAAAATAGTATTTCATTTCATATCACAAAATATGTCCACACAAAATCAAAACCAATCACATATAAACAACTCTTATTCTCGGGACATACCCCGGTATATTGATACATATATACACTGGGAAAAACATAAAACCTCAGCTCAACTGTGATTTCCTCCAGAAACACCCTCTCCGGTCTCTTGATATCCTGGAGTACCTGTCATTATCCATATACAAAGACAGCAACAGCCCCATCTGGGGTGAGCAAAGCTCAGTCTGAAACAACCACAATATATACCACAAGTATCTAAACAATGATATATGATATGCAATGCATGTATGTCATGGAGGTATCGGGTCAAATGCTCATGATCCACTGAGCACACATGTCAGAATCAAAAAAATCGCTATCAAATCAATGCTCGACCTGACACACCGACCTCAATCAGGGATACTCGTATGATAACGTCAACAAAGTGCTATCAAATCCCAAATATCAATCAATCACCGGGGCCACAAATGACTATGCTTTAAGGGCCACATAATGCCAAACATAGCATCGTGTTCACAAACCCAAGAATCAAATCCAATCATATCAAGGTATCCAAATATCCAAAGATCATAGCTCAACGTGTATGTCATGTATGCCACATCAACTCAAAAAATAAGGGATATAGACATATATTCTCAATCAAATCAATCAACATATATCATATGATATAGATACACGTCGTATGTTACTCTGTCACAACATACCTCAATTCTTCGTTCCAGTCGATGTAGCTTGAAGATATGAGTATAAAAATCTATCTACATCAATAACATATTCATTTCAATCAATATATCATTCAAAATCAACAATATAAGTTTCAAATATCTTTTGAAACTTTGAAATTACATATCAAATTGAAATCATAACATAATTCAATTCCGCCTTCAAAACTTAGTTTCTTGTCGGTTATTCTACCGCATATATAATCAAAATTAATAACAAATGACAAGTAATTCTTCAATCTCAACCCAACGATAAAAATTCCCTAATTATAATAAATTGAGAATAATTCAAAATAACATCACTATAATCATTTGTTCTTCGTTAAAATTATACATTATTCAACAATCTTCAATTTCTATATGATTTAAAAATTTATCGGATTTATTCCAAAAATCAACGAATTTCAAACACCATCAAAAATATAAAATTTATACCTCAATTCGAAGACCTCGTGTCAACAATCTCAGAACTGAAGTTGATTCGTCGATTGATAAACCGATAAGTTGCAATATCGAAAAGAAAATTCGAAAACCCTATTTCTTTTCCTCTTTCTCCTCTCGACTCTCTCTCATGTGGAAGATGAATTCAATTCATTCTTTACGTTTAAAATTTATCTTCTTTTTTATTTTTAATTTTATATTATGTTAATAATATTAAATAATATTAATTTTATTATTTAATAATAACTTTCATGTGTTCGAAAGCCACTAAAGAAAAGTTTGGTAAAACAATGCCACGTATCAGATTCTTCTTTTATTTCAAGCCTCAGATGGTATCAGAGCCATGAAATTAGTCTGGTTAATAATTTAACACATTTATTCAAATGAATATTTTCAGTGTGAAAGAAACCGTTCAAAACAATTTAAATGAAGAATATGATTTACCTGAAAATTTAGATTTATTGAATAAATAAACTATTCCTAAAATAGAATCTAAAATGATTTATAAATTAGGAACATTTGAAAGAATTGGTTTCAAACAAGTAGTAAAAACTACAGAATCTTCGCTAACTCTTCGTAATGAAGATGTAAAGTCCCAAAAATCCTTACTTTGAAAATTTGCGGAAAATTTAAAATTTTCTTTTTAAAAGAACTTAAACGGTCTCATTCATAAAATCACAGGTGAATCAAGTTCAATGTTTCAAATTATTGCAGCGGAATAAAAATAAAGTTGCCAAAAATAACTACTTAAAATTTGTCCAACGACTGATAAAAATTATTAGCGGAAAAATAACAACTGCTGCACTGAGGTCCTCGGGTGCCACTACTGCCGACCCAAGCTGGCTCACTGGTCCCCGTCCTCGGCCCTGGCCTCATCAATACCTACAACAATCAAGTCTAGTGAGCCTAAAGACTCAGCATGCATATATCGCAGGTAACGAGTAAAATCTGAAGTAAAATATGCATGGGATAAAATATCATGTCATGAGACGTGCTGAAAGTAATCTGTACTGATGCTGAAAATAATCTGTACTGATGCTGAAAATAATCTGTACTGAGCAATTATAATACGTGCATAACTGAACTGATAATCATAGTAAAAACGTTTGCTCCTTGGAGCCCTGTACTGAAATAACTGGTAAAATTTTCTGTTGAGATTATGTTTTACGCCTGTGGCCACTGCACTAAGCTGAACTGATCGGTAACTGACTACCGGGGAGCCTGAAACTGAGCTGGCGGTCACTGAAGACCCGATGGTACCATCCTGAACTGATAGGTCACTGGCGACCTGATGGTACCAACCTGAACTGAGCGGTCACTGGCGACCGTATAAATAATGCTCCCACATAGTGAATGAACCACAAGCCATATCGCATAAATCTCAAAAATAATCATTTTCTGTTTTCATGCACGTAAAATAATTAACTGGCGATAATGAAAATATCCTGTAATTTTACCAACTGGAGTGGGTTGGATCGTCCCCCAGGCTCGCTGCAACCTAAAGGTGCCATGAAAATATGCAATAGCTTAAACTTGACCAACTATGCAATTTACGTTCAAAAGATGCGGTTATGACGTCTAATGACTTCGTATTTAATCGTGACTCCGAACCAACCCGAACCAACACTGAACCGACATATAGTCATGATTAAAATACGCTGAAAGTAATGAAATAATGCTCCCAAAATTATGATGGTCGAAATCTAGGTGGAATGGAGGCCAAAACAAGAAACGCTCTTTCGAGAGTCAATTTGGCACATCGCACCGTAAATTCTCGTACGACTTCAAAAATGATCCGAATGACAAACGGCCAAAAACATGACCTTCCTAACTTAAAGTAGCACTGTCCAGTCCAAGGCCATAGGCTAAAAGCCGACCGAGAACTCGAACAAGCCTCTGAACCGACACAGCAACTTGCTGTAAAATTTTCCAGCAGCTGCGCAAATTGGCACATCGCACTGTAAATTCTCGTACGACTTCAAAAATGATTCGAATGACAAACGGCCAAAAACATGACCTTCCTAACTTAAAGGGCACTGTTTAGTCCAAGGCCATAGGCTAAAAGCCGACCAAGAACTCGAACGAGCCTCTGAACCGACACAGCAACTTGCTGTCCAAAAATACAGCAGCTGCGCACTTGTTTTCCTTGTGTCGTTTTCGAGTCCGCCGGCCATTGGGGCTTACACCACTGACCAGAGACCCTTACCAACATCCCAAGGAATGATTTGAACCATGGCTAAGGGCACAAGACCAGCCACAATTCGCACCAATCCAGCAAACATCAGAAAAGATTCACCCGAGAGCACAAATTCTGCGCGTCGGACATTGTTCTTGTTTTGTTGTCACGGATCGTTCCATTGGCCATTTGATTGACCATGGCACAATCTAGACATATAGGGGCATGGTATGAACCGTGGCTAAGGGCCATAGGCCAACCAAGATCCATACCAAACCACCAAACTCGAAATACATATGCTGTCCAAAAACTGAAGGGCCGAGAGGGGAGGGGCTGTTGTGATGTTTTAATTAAAAACCGAGGAGTCATGGACCAAGCCACCAAAATGGAGACTTAGTCATGTCTTAGACATGCTAGGGGAGTGATCCAACCATGGCTAAGAGCCCTTAGAGCAGCCAAGATCAGATCCAACCCTCAAGACAAGAAACTGAAATTTTTCGAACACCATTTCCTGCACCTATGGGGAACTTGCTGTCATTTCGGTTTCCAGCAAGGGTGGGGGCTAAATGAATGGACCAACATGGTCCTAATACATCCTATTACATGTCTAGGAACAGCCTTGAGAGCCTGGAGTCGAATCATAACCTGAAATCCACAACACAAAGCAAACCATGAAGCTGCCCAAGAAAAACCGAAAAATCTTCATGCATTTTCTTTTGACAAATTTGATATGTGTTCGGTTTTTGCATGATGAAATCTGATCATGTACTGAAAAATACTTGATAATATGACTTGATTGAGGTTTAGAAAAAGTATATACATGCCTTGGATTCGTTTCGAAAGAAAACGAAAAGATGAGACGATCCGGCGCGGAGGAGATGGAGCGATTTCTTTTCTTGCTACCTTGCTGGATTTTTCTCCCTTGCTCTAGCTATGAGGGTCACGAAATTTCCCCTCTCAAACTCTCTGAATTTCAGTGGGGAGGGGTGTGATGGAGTGGTTATGGAGGTGGGGAGAAAAATGGTTGGAAAGGTGAGAGGCAAGATCCACAAATATAGGATCTCAACTCAAGACTAAGTCCCACACTCCTTAAAATTTGCACATGCTTGTCAAATCTCCTTGGGAATGCCTTGACCGATGTATTGTATGGTATCCAAGGCTAGGATCATGCTTAATAACTAACTAATTAAGGTTTGGTTAATAATTGAAAAGATTAGCATGCTAAAAATTTACATGGAATGGCCAAATGTGGGTTGGCAAAAATAATTGTCTAGGTACTAAGGGGTGGCCGAAATTTCACTTCTAAAAAATGGATGGGGAGTGTTGTTTATCTAGTCAACTAATAATCCTTAAAGGCCTTACTAATCCTTTAATTAATTTAGTGAGCTAACCTTTTAATTATGCAACTTAAATGGGCTTATTTCTTAATCACCTCAAGCAACTTAAATTAAATCCTCACACCCTCCCTTATTAACTTAAATGAACTTACTTGCTAGTTAAATTAACTCCCGGAAATATTCTCGAATCTTAAATCCTATCTCAAAACTCCAACTCCAGTCCGGCCTCACTGAAATAACTGAAATGCTAAAAATCAACTACTGAGATGAAATAATAAAATAATTAACTTCAAAGAAGTGCATTTAAAATAATCATGCAATGGAGTCAATTAAATTTAAAAATCTAGAATTATGCATGGTTTAAACGTAGACTGATTTTCGGGTTCTACAATCCTTCCCCCCTTAAAAGAAATTTCGTCCTCGAAATTAGAACTCACCGAATAACTCGGGGTAACGATCTCTCATCTCCGGCTCAGACTCCCATGTAGCTTCCTCCTCAGAATGATTGAGCCATTTGACTTTGACTCGCTTAACCAGCTTGTTCCGAAGCTTTTTCTCCTGTCTGTCTAGGATCTGCACTGGTCTCTCCTCATAAGATAGGTTCGGAGTAAGCTGCAACGGCTCAAAGTTCAAGACATGCGAAGGATTTGCCATATACTTCCTCAGCATAGAGACGTGGAAGACATTGTGTACTCCGGCCAATTCGGCGGAAGAGCAACACGATAAGCTAGCGTTCCAACTCTGTCAAGGATCTCAAATGGTCCAATGAATCTCGGACTGAGCTTCCCTTTCTTCCCAAATCTCATGACACCCTTCATAGGTGCCACTTTCACAAAGACATGATCGCCCACTGCAAACTCTAAGTCTCTCCTCCGCTGATCAGCATAACTTTTCTGTCGGCTCTGAGCAGTCCTCATCCTATCACGGATCTTGACTACTACATCTGCTGCCTGCTGAACAATCTCTGGACCCAACTCTGCTCTCTCTCCTACTTCATCCCAATGAACAGGAGATCTGCACTTGCGGCCATACAGTGCTTCATACGGAGCCATACCAATAGAAGATTGGAAACTATTGTTATAGGTGAACTCTACAAATGGCAAGTTCGACTCCCAACTCCCTGAGAAGTCAATCACACAAGCACGAAGAAGATCCTCTAAGATCTGAATAACACGCTCTGACTGTCCATCTGTCTGCGGATGAAAGGCTGTGCTAAACAGCAACTTCGTACCCATAGTCGAATGCAAGCTCTTCCAAAATGAGGAAGTGAATCTGGGATCTCTGTCGGATACTATAGAAACTGGAATACCATGAAGTCGGACTATCTCTCGGATATAAAGCTCTGCATACTGAATCATGGTGAATGTCGTCTTAATAGGCAGAAAGTGCGCTGATTTGGTAAGACGATCTACAATCACCCAAATGGCATTTGATCCTCTGACTGACTTCGGCAAACCGATCACGAAGTCCATGGTAACATTCTCCCACTTCCACTCGGGAATGGGAAGAGGCTTGAGCAAACCTGCTGGTCTCTGATGTTCGGCCTTCACTAACTGACAAGTCAGACACTCGGACACAAACCGTCTGATGTCTCTTTTCATACCCGGCCACCAATACAATAACTGCATATCCTTGTACATCTTCGTACTCCCAGGGTGAATGGAGTACGGGGACGTATGGGCCTCTGATAAGATGTCTGCTCGGATAGAATCACTGCTAGGAACCCATATCCTGTCTCGGTATCTCACAATACCGTCGCTGACTGAATATAAGACACTGCCCTTGGCCTCATCTCTTTCTTCCACTGTGCCAATTGCTCATCTGCTGACTGACCGCTGCGAATACGGTCAAGAAGAGAGGACTGAATCGTCAAGGTAGATAGACGAGGAACTCTACCGCGAGGATAAGTCTCAAGATCAAACTTATGTATCTCAATCTGAAGAGGTTTCTGAATCGTCAGGTGAGCCATCACTGCGACTTTCCTGCTCAAAGCATCCGCAACTACATTAGCCTTACCCGGGTGGTAGCTAATGTCACAATCGTAGTCTTTCACAAGCTCCAACCAACGCCTCTGACGCATGTTCAGCTCCTTCTGCGTAAAGAAATACTTGAGGCTCTTGTGGTCGGTAAAGATCTGGCATTTCTCTCCATACAGATAGTGCCTCCAAATCTTCAAGGCAAAAACTACAGCCGCTAACTCCAGATCATGGGTAGGGTAGTTCTTCTCATGGACCTTCAGCTGTCGAGAAGCATACGCTATCACTTTCCCATGCTGCATCAGAACTGCACCTAAACCAAGCTTCGAAGCATCTGTGTAAAGGACAAACTCACCGGGTCCTGCTGGCATGGCCAATATTGGTGCTGAGATAAGAGCTTGCTTCAAGTATCGAAGCTCTTCTGACACTCCTTGCTCCACACAAATTTCACATTTTTCTTGGTCAGTGCTGTGAGTGGAACGGCAATGGAGGAGAATCCCTGAATGAATTTCCTGTAATATCCTGCCAGCCCAAGAAAACTGCGGATCTCGGATGCATTCTGAGGCACAACCCAATCTCGGACTGCTGCAACTTTTGCGGGGTCTACCTCAATACCACTGCTAGAAACAATGTGGCCCAAGAACGCCACCTTCTCTAACCAGAATTCGCACTTGCTGAACTTTGCGAATAACTTGTGTTTCTGCAAGGTCTGCAACACTGTGGTCAAATGTCTGCTGTGATCCTCTTGACTCTTGGAGTAGACAAGAATGTCGTCTATGAACACTATCACAAACTGGTCAAGATACGGCTGAAATACGCGATTCATGAGATCCATGAAGATCGCTGGAGCATTTGTCATCTCAACCTCAACTGATGATAACCAGAACGCAGATCTATCTTAGAGAAAATCGAAGCTCCCTGCAATTGGTCAAACAGATCCTCAATCCTCGGCAGTGGGTATTTGTTCTTAACTGTAACCCTGTTCAACTCCCGATAGTCAATGCAAAGCCTCATGGAGCCATCCTTCTTCTTTACAAATAAGACTGGCGCGCCCCATGGTGAAAAGCTCGGGCGAATGAATTCCTTGTCGAGAAGTTCCTGAATCTGCTTCTTAAGCTCTGCCATCTCTGTCGGTGCAAGTCGGTATGGCGCTTTGGATATCGGAGCCGTACCTGGCATAAGCTCAATGGAAAACTCCACCTCTCTCTCGGGTGGCATACCAGAGACGTCTTCGGGAAAAACGTCTAAGAAGTCTCTGACAATCGGAACATCTGAGGCTGACTGGCTGGGTTCCTCGGGGACAGATAAAAAGGTCGCTAGAAATGCTCGACACCCTCTATGCATGAGTTTCCTAGCCTGAACATATAGAATAATGCGCGGTAACGAAAAGTACCTGTCCGGCTCAAATAAGAACTGCTCCATTCCAGGTGGTCGGACAAGAATAGATCTCCGCTGGAAGTCTATCAACACTCTGTTCTTCAGTAGCCAGTCCATTCCTAGGATGATGTCAAATTCCGGCATCGGTAGCACAATCAGATCCGCATAAACAAGATTACCGTGCAGCTCAAGGTCTATATCTCTGATAACATTGGTAGCTGCCATCTCCTCGCCTGACGGCAACACTACTGAAAAGGCTATGTCTAGCCAATGGTCTTGATCTTGAGAAAGTTTGCGAAGACCTCCGAAATGAACGAGTGCGTGGCCCCTGAATCTATCAAGGCCTTGGTAGCTGAGCCGGCTATGAAAATTCTTCCTGTCAACAACATGGTCTCCGGGTTGGTTTCTGCGGCATGGAGGCGCAAAAACCCTGCCCTGAGTAGGCAGATTCCACTGAGGGCACTGCAGCAACATGTGGTCTGGGCTGCCACACTTGAAACACTTTCCTGAGCCAGACATACATGCTCCAGGATGACGACGTAAGCACCTGGGGCAGACTGGGTGCTCCTGAGTCCTCGGGGCTAAGCGTCCCTGCTGCTGCTGGCCTCTGTTCCTCGGCGGTCCATGGAAAGGCCTCTTGTTCTGCTGCTGATGCTGATGAGGAGGAGGGCGGTGGGGTACCTGGACTGGGCGCTTGCCCTGGCGATCCCTCTCGATGTCCCGCAGATCCTGCTCTGCGGCTAAGGCCTTGGAGACGGCAATCTCATAAGTGGCAGGGTCAGACACCCTAACATCCCGGCGCAAGATCGGTCGTAAACCCACTAGAAAGTGCATCAGCTTCGCTCTGGCATCATTCGCGATCAGGGGCACAAAGTGACAGCCCCTCTCGAACTTACGGATAAACTCCGTAACCGTCATATCCCCCTGTCTCAGGCTCATGAACTCTGTGGTCAGTCTGGTGCGGACCTCCTCAGAAAAATACTTGGAGTAGAAAACCTCCGTAAAGCGTCCCAAGAAAGTGTAGCCAAAGTCAAGGCTACCGAAGCTCCTTCCCACCATAAGCGAGCGTCTCCAGTGAACAGGTAGGTGGCACATCGGACTCGGTCTGCGTCTCCTAGCTCCATAAACTCGAAAATGACCTCGAGAGATTTGATCCATCCCTCGGCAACCATGGGGTCGGACGTCCCAGAGAATTCCTTCGGACGCATCTTCATGAATCGCTCATAAACAGCCTCGGGTCCTGTCGGCCTGCTGCGGCAGCGACAGCGGCATTGTTCCCCGCAAACTGTGCGAAGAACTGCGTCATCCCAGCTAGCATCTGGGCATTCATATCAGGCGGAGGGGGTGGAGGTAAGTCTCCTCCCGCCTACGATCCTCACCGTACTCATGACAGCGCCTCGCGCCACCTCTCGGGCGCCCAACCTGGCGTCTAGGGGCATACTGTTCCATACATAACCCGTACGTAACCTAACATGCATAATTCCATAATTTATTTAACTGAACACTGAAATACTGAAAATCTGGAAGCATGCTGACAAAATAATTCATGCTTAAATAAAATGCTGAACAAAATGCTGAACTGTAAAACTTACAGACCGAAGACGTGGCTTCGTGAGTTTCTCGGAGTCAGTAGTAGTGTAACCCTTTACAAGAACATAGGCTCTGATACCAACTGTAAAGTCCCAAAAATCCTTACTTTGAAAAATTTGCGGAAAATTTAAAATTTTCTTTTTAAAAGAACTTAAACGGTCTCATTCATAAAATCACAGGTGAATCAAGTTCAATGTTTCAAATTATTGCAGCGGAATAAAAATAAAGTTGCCAAAAATAACTACTTAAAATTTGTCCAACGACTGATAAAAATTATTAGCGGAAAAATAACAACTGCTGCACTGAGGTCCTCGGGTGCCACTACTACTGCCGACCCAAGCTGGCTCACTGGTCCCCGTCCTCGGCCCTGGGCCTCATCAATACCTACAACAATCAAGTCTAGTGAGCCTAAGACCTCAGCATGCATATATCGCAGGTAACGAGTAAAATCTGAAGTAAAATATGCATGGGATAAAATATCATGTCATGAGACGTGCTGAAAGTAATCTGTACTGATTGCTGAAAATAATCTGTACTGATGCTGAAAATAATCTGTACTGAGCAATTATAATACGTGGCATAACTGAACTGATAATCATAGTAAAACGTTTGCTCCTTGGAGCCCCTGTACTGAAATAACTGGTAAAATTTTCTGTTGAGATTATGTTTTACGCCTGTGGCCACTGCACTAAGCTGAACTGATCGGTAACTGACTACCGGGGAGCCTGAAACTGAGCTGGCGGTCACTGAAGACCCGATGGTACCATCCTGAACTGATAGGTCACTGGCGACCTGATGGTACCGAACCTGAACTGAGGGCGTCACTGGCGACCGTATAAATAATGCTCCACATAGTGAATGAACCACAAGCCATATCGCATAAATCTCAAAAATAATCATTTTCTGTTTCATGCACGTAAAATAATTAACTGGCGATAATGAAAATATCCTGTAATTTTACCAACTGGAGTGGTTTGGATCGTCCCCCAGGCTCGCTGCAACCTAAAGGTGCCATGAAAATATGCAATAGCTTAAACTTGACCAACTATGCAATTTACGTTCAAAAGATGCGGTTATGACGTCTAATGACTTCGTATTTAATCGTGACTCCGAACCAACCCGAACCAACACTGAACCGACATATAGTCATGATTAAAATACGCTGAAAGTAATGAAATAATGCTCCCAAAATTATGATGGTCGAAATCTAGGTGGAATGGAGGCCAAAACAAGAAACGCTCTTTCGAGAGTCAATTTGGCACATCGCACCGTAAATTCTCGTACGACTTCAAAAATGATCCGAATGACAAACGGCCAAAAACATGACCTTCCTAACTTAAAGTAGCACTGTCCAGTCCAAGGCCATAGGCTAAAAGCCGACCGAGAACTCGAACAAGCCTCTGAACCGACACAGCAACTTGCTGTAAAATTTTCCAGCAGCTGCGCAAATTGGCACATCGCACCGTAAATTCTCGTACGACTTCAAAAATGATTCGAATGACAAACGGCCAAAAACATGACCTTCCTAACTTAAAGGGCACTGTTCAGTCCAAGGCCATAGGCTAAAAGCCGACCAAGAACTCGAACGAGCCTCTGAACCGACACAGCAACTTGCTGTCCAAAAATACAGCAGCTGCGCACTTGTTTTCCTTGTGTCGTTTTCGAGTCCGCCGGCCATTGGGGCTTACACCACTGACCAGAGACCCTTACCAACATCCCAAGGAATGATTTGAACCATGGCTAAGGGCACAAGACCAGCCACAATTCGCACCAATCCAGCAAACATCAGAAAAGATTCACCCGAGAGCACAAATTCTGCGCGTCGGACATTGTTCTTGTTTTTGTCACGGATCGTTCCATTGGCCATTTGATTGACCATGGCACAATCTAGACATATAGGGGCATGGTATGAACCGTGGCTAAGGGCCATAGGCCAACCAAGATCCATACCAAACCACCAAACTCGAAATACATATGCTGTCCAAAAACTGAAGGGCCGAGAGGGGAGGGGCTGTTGTGATGTTTTAATTAAAAACCGAGGAGTCATGGACCAAGCCACCAAAATGGAGACTTAGTCATGTCTTAGACATGCTAGGGGAGTGATCCAACCATGGCTAAGAGCCCTTAGAGCCCAAGATCAGATCCAACCCTCAAGACAAGAAACTGAAATTTTTCGAACACCATTTCCTGCACCTATGGGGAACTTGCTGTCATTTCGGTTTCCAGCAAGGGTGGGGGCTAAATGAATGGACCAACATGGTCCTAATACATCCTATTACATGTCTAGGAACAGCCTTGAGAGCCTGGAGTCGAATCATAACCTGAAATCCACAACACAAAGCAAACCATGAAGCTGCCCAAGAAAAACCGAAAAATCTTCATGCATTTTCTTTTGACAAATTTGATATGTGTTCGGTTTTTGCATGATGAAATCTGATCATGTACTGAAAAATACTTGATAATATGACTTGATTGAGGTTTAGAAAAAGTATATACATGCCTTGGATTCGTTTCGAAAGAAAACGAAAAGATGAGACGATCCGGCGCGGAGGAGATGGAGCGATTTCTTTTCTTGCTACCTTGCTGGATTTTTCTCCCTTGCTCTAGCTATGAGGGTCACGAAATTTCCCCTCTCAAACTCTCTGAATTTCAGTGGGGAGGGGTGTGATGGAGTGGTTATGGAGGTGGGGAGAAAAATGGTTGGAAAGGTGAGAGGCAAGATCCACAAATAGGATCTCAACTCAAGACTAAGTCCCACACTCCTTAAAATTTGCACATGCTTGTCAAATCTCCTTGGGAATGCCTTGACCGATGTATTGTATGGTATCCAAGGCTAGGATCATGCTTAATAACTAACTAATTAAGGTTTGGTTAATAATTGAAAAGATTAGCATGCTAAAAATTTACATGGAATGGCCAAATGTGGGTTGGCAAAAATAATTGTCTAGGTACTAAGGGGTGGCCGAAATTTCACTTCTAAAAAATGGATGGGGAGTGTTGTTTATCTAGTCAACTAATAATCCTTAAAGGCCTTACTAATCCTTTAATTAATTTAGTGAGCTAACCTTTTAATTATGCAACTTAAATGGGCTTATTTCTTAATCACCTCAAGCAACTTAAATTAAATCCTCACACCTCCCTTATTAACTTAAATGAACTTACTTGCTAGTTAAATTAACTCCCGGAAATAATTCTCGAATCTTAAATCCTATCTCAAAACTCCAACTCCAGTCCGGCCTCACTGAAATAACTGAAATGCTAAAAATCAACTACTGAGATGAAATAATAAAATAATTAACTTCAAAGAAGTGCATTTAAAATAATCATGCAATGGAGTCAATTAAATTTAAAAATCTAGAATTATGCATGGTTTAAACGTAGACTGATTTTCGGGTTCTACAGAAGAAATGGTTATTAGATTATTGAATAATAAAGATATTTTACCTTATATGAAAAATTATAGATTTATTCATATAGGTTTAATACAAATAGCATTCAGACCTTTAATCTTAGAAGGTTTACCAGAAAGCTTTATAGCATTTTTAAGAGATGGTAGAAATTTGAATTGGAAACAATCCCTTATGGGATTAATTCAATCTAGTCTGGCACATGGTCCAGTATATTTTGATGTTTATCAAAATCTATCTTTATCTTTGTATAAATATATATTCTTTACCATTAAAT
>NW_027331691.1:0-5053 GCF_022965805.1 Primulina eburnea | reverse complement strand
ATACACGCAAACAGAAAGTGTTCCCAAAGTTCTATTGACAACTTCAGTTTGTCCATCCGTTTGAGCATGACAAGTAGTAGAAAACAACAATTTTGTGCCAAGTTTAGCCCATAAAGTATTCCAAAAGTAACTCAAGAATTTAACATCGCGACCAGAAACAATAGTCCTAGGCATGCCATGCAACCTAACGACTTCTCTAAAGAACAAATCCGCAATGTTTGAAGCATCATCGGTTTTATGACAAGCTATAAAATGTGCCATCTTAGAGAATCTATCCACAACAACAAAAATAGAATCCCTCCCCTTCTTAGTCCTAGGCAACCCCAAAATAAAGTCCATAGAAATGTCAATCCAAGTTCTTTTTAAGAAAGCACGCAAAAGTGTTCCCAAAGTTCTATTGACAACTTCAGTTTGTCCATCCGTTTGAGCATGACAAGTAGTAGAAAACAACAATTTTGTGCCAAGTTTAGCCCATAAAATCTTCCAAAAGTAACTCAAGAATTTAACATCGCGACCAGAAACAAAGTCCTAGGCATGCCATGCAACCTAACGACTTCTCTAAAGAACAAATCCGCAATGTTTGAAGCATCATCGGTTTTATGACAAGCTATAAAATGTGCCATCTTAGAGAATCTATCCACAACAACAAAAATAGAATCCCTCCCCTTCTTAGTCCTAGGCAACCCCAAAATAAAGTCCATAGAAATGTCAATCCAAGTTCTTTTTAAGAAAACACGCAAAAGTGTTCCCAAAGTTCTATTGACAACTACAGTTTGTCCATCCGTTTGAGCATGACAAGTAGTAGAAAACAACAATTTTTGCCAAGTTTAGCCCATAAAGTCTTCCAAAAGTAACTCAAGAATTTAACATCGCGACCAGAAAACAAGTCCTAGGCATGCCATGCAACCTAACGACTTCTCTAAAGAACAAATCCGCAATGTTTGAAGCATCATCGGTTTTATGACAAGCTATAAAATGTGCCATCTTAGAGAATCTATCCACAACAACAAAAATAGAATCCCTCCCCTTCTTAGTCCTAGGCAACCCCAAAATAAAGTCCATAGAAATGTCAATCCAAGTTCTTTTTAAGAAAGCACGCAAAAGTGTTCCCAAAGTTCTATTGACAACTTCAGTTTGTCCATCCGTTTGAGCATGACAAGTAGTAGAAAACAACAATTTTGTGCCAAGTTTAGCCCATAAAGTCTTCCAAAAGTAACTCAAGAATTTAACATCGCGACCAGAAACAATAGTCCTAGGCATGCCATGCAACCTAACGACTTCTCTAAAGAACAAATCCGCAATGTTTGAAGCATCATCGGTTTTATGACAAGCTATAAAATGTGCCATCTTAGAGAATCTATCCACAACAACAAAAATAGAATCCCTCCCCTTCTTAGTCCTAGGCAACCCCAAAATAAAGTCCATAGAAATGTCAATCCAAGTTCTTTTTAAGAATAGCACGCAAAAGTGTTCCCAAAGTTCTATTGACAACTACAGTTTGTCCATCCGTTTGAGCATGACAAGTAGTAGAAAACAACAATTTTGTGCCAAGTTTAGCCCATAAAGTATTCCAAAAGTAACTCAAGAATTTAACATCGCGACCAGAAACAATAGTCCTAGGCATGCCATGCAACCTAACGACTTCTCTAAAGAACAAATCCGCAATGTTTGAAGCATCATCGGTTTTATGACAAGCTATAAAATGTGCCATCTTAGAGAATCTATCCACAACAACAAAAATAGAATCCCTCCCCTTCTTAGTCCTAGGCAACCCCAAAATAAAGTCCATAGAAATGTCAATCCAAGTTCTTTTTAAGAAAGCACGCAAAAGTGTTCCCAAAGTTCTATTGACAACTACAGTTTGTCCATCCGTTTGAGCATGACAAGTAGTAGAAAACAACAATTTTGTGCCAAGTTTAGCCCATAAAGTCTTCCAAAAGTAACTCAAGAATTTAACATCGCGACCAGAAACAAAGTCCTAGGCATGCCATGCAACCTAACGACTTCTCTAAAGAACAAATCCGCAATGTTTGAAGCATCATCGGTTTTATGACAAGCTATAAAATGTGCCATCTTAGAGAATCTATCCACAACAAAAATAGAATCCCTCCCCTTCTTAGTCCTAGGCAACCCCAAAATAAAGTCCATAGAAATGTCAATCCAAGTTCTTTTTAAGAATAGCACGCAAAAGTGTTCCCAAAGTTCTATTGACAACTTCAGTTTGTCCATCCGTTTGAGCATGACAAGTAGTAGAAAACAACAATTTTGTGCCAAGTTTAGCCCATAAAGTCTTCCAAAAGTAACTCAAGAATTTAACATCGCGACCAGAAACAATGTCCTAGGCATGCCATGCAATAACGACTTCTCTAAAGAACAAATCCGCAATGTTTGAAGCATCATCGGTTTTATGACAAGCTATAAAATGTGCCATCTTAGAGAATCTATCCACAACAACAAAAATAGAATCCCTCCCCTTCTTAGTCCTAGGCAACCCCAAAATAAAGTCCATAGAAATGTCAATCCAAGTTCTTTTTAAGAAAAGCACGCAAAAGTGTTCCCAAAGTTCTATTGACAACTACAGTTTGTCCATCCGTTTGAGCATGACAAGTAGTAGAAAACAACAATTTTGTGCCAAGTTTAGCCCATAAAGTCTTCCAAAAGTAACTCAAGAATTTAACATCGCGACCAGAAACAATAGTCCTAGGCATGCCATGCAACCTAACGACTTCTCTAAAGAACAAATCCGCAATGTTTGAAGCATCATCGGTTTTATGACAAGCTATAAAATGTGCCATCTTAGAGAATCTATCCACAACAACAAAAATAGAATCCCTCCCCTTCTTAGTCCTAGGCAACCCCAAAATAAAGTCCATAGAAATGTCAATCTAAGTTCTTTTTAAGAATAGCACGCAAAAGTGTTCCCAAAGTTCTATTGACAACTTCAGTTTGTCCATCCGTTTGAGCATGACAAGTAGTAGAAAACAACAATTTTTGCCAAGTTTAGCCCATAAAGTATTCCAAAAGTAACTCAAGAATTTAACATCGCGACCAGAAACAATAGTCCTAGGCATGCCATGCAACCTAACGACTTCTCTAAAGAACAAATCCGCAATGTTTGAAGCATCATCGGTTTTATGACAAGCTATAAAATGTGCCATCTTAGAGAATCTATCCACAACAACAAAAATAGAATCCCTCCCCTTCTTAGTCCTAGGCAACCCCAAAATAAAGTCCATAGAAATGTCAATCCAAGTTCTTTTTAAGAAAAGCACGCAAAAGTGTTCCCAAAGTTCTATTGACAACTACAGTTTGTCCATCCGTTTGAGCATGACAAGTAGTAGAAAACAACAATTTTGTGCCAAGTTTAGCCCATAAAGTCTTCCAAAAGTAACTCAAGAATTTAACATCGCGACCAGAAACAAAGTCCTAGGCATGCCATGCAACCTAACGACTTCTCTAAAGAACAAATCCGCAATGTTTGAAGCATCATCGGTTTTATGACAAGCTATAAAATGTGCCATCTTAGAGAATCTATCCACAACAACAAAAATAGAATCCCTCCCCTTCTTAGTCCTAGGCAACCCCAAAATAAAGTCCATAGAAATGTCAATCCAAGTTCTTTTTAAGAAAACACGCAAAAGTGTTCCCAAAGTTCTATTGACAACTACAGTTTGTCCATCCGTTTGAGCATGACAAGTAGTAGAAAACAACAATTTTGTGCCAAGTTTAGCCCATAAAGTCTTCCAAAAGTAACTCAAGAATTTAACATCGCGACCAGAAACAATAGTCCTAGGCATGCCATGCAACCTAACGACTTCTCTAAAGAACAAATCCGCAATGTTTGAAGCATCATCGGTTTTATGACAAGCTATAAAATGTGCCATCTTAGAGAATCTATCCACAACAACAAAAATAGAATCCCTCCCCTTCTTAGTCCTAGGCAACCCCAAAATAAAGTCCATAGAAATGTCAATCCAAGTTCTTTTTAAGAATAGCACGCAAAAGTGTTCCCAAAGTTCTATTGACAACTACAGTTTGTCCATCCGTTTGAGCATGACAAGTAGTAGAAAACAACAATTTTGTGCCAAGTTTAGCCCATAAAGTATTCCAAAAGTAACTCAAGAATTTAACATCGCGACCAGAAACAATAGTCCTAGGCATGCCATGCAACCTAACGACTTCTCTAAAGAACAAATCCGCAATGTTTGAAGCATCATCGGTTTTATGACAAGCTATAAAATGTGCCATCTTAGAGAATCTATCCACAACCAAAAATAGAATCCCTCCCCTTCTTAGTCCTAGGCAACCCCAAAATAAAGTCCATAGAAATGTCAATCCAAGTTCTTTTTAAGAAAGCACGCAAAAGTGTTCCCAAAGTTCTATTGACAACTACAGTTTGTCCATCCGTTTGAGCATGACAAGTAGTAGAAAACAACAATTTTGTGCCAAGTTTAGCCCATAAAGTCTTCCAAAAGTAACTCAAGAATTTAACATCGCGACCAGAAACAATCCTAGGCATGCCATGCAACCTAACGACTTCTCTAAAGAACAAATCCGCAATGTTTGAAGCATCATCGGTTTTATGACAAGATATAAAATGTGCCATCTTAGAGAATCTATCCACAACAACAAAAATAGAATCCCTCCCCTTCTTAGTCCTAGGCAACCCCAAAATAAAGTCCATAGAAATGTCAATCCAAGTTCTTTTTAAGAATAGCACGCAAAAGTGTTCCCAAAGTTCTATTGACAACTTCAGTTTGTCCATCTGTTTGAGCATGACAAGTAGTAGAAAACAACAATTTTTGCCAAGTTTAGCCCATAAAGTCTTCCAAAAGTAACTCAAGAATTTAACATCGCGACCAGAAACAATAGTCCTAGGCATGCCATGCAACCTAACGACTTCTCTAAAGAACAAATCCGCAATGTTTGAAGCATCATCGGTTTTATGACAAGCTATAAAATGTGCCATCTTAGAGAATCTATCCACAACAACAAAAATAGAATCCCTCCCTTCTTAGTCCTAGGCAACCCCAAAATAAAGTCCTAGAAATGT
>NW_027331690.1:0-1348 GCF_022965805.1 Primulina eburnea | reverse complement strand
TGTCGCCCTCTGCACGAACTACACACGACACTGTAATCTGACCCCTGACCTTTCTGTCGAGATCCACTCGAACTCGATGAACTGCTCCCGGACTTCTTAAACTGTTTGCCCTTAGCCTTCAGAAATTCCTTCTTGCCACTACCACTAGATCCACTATCGAAACGAGGAGGAGGTGGTGGGAAAACTGTACGGTAGTAGGCTGTGGCGGTCTCTGCCCCTGAACACCGTAGGAAGCCCCTCGCTGCCTGATCAAGCCAGCCTCTGCTCCCTTCGCTCGGTTCAATGCCTCTGAAAAAGTACTAGGCCGGCCCGTGTTCACCAAGGTAAAGACATCGGGGTTCAGCCCGTTGATGAACTGATCGCCCACTGCCTCGTCGTTCCCGGCCACATGCGGTGCAAATCGTAACAATGCAGAAAATTTAGCCACATACTCCTCGATGTTCCACTGTCCCTGCTTTAAATTCGCAAATTCAGCTCCTTTATCTTTTCGGTAGGAAACAGGGATGAAGCACTGATAGAACTCATCTTTAAAGACTTTCCATGTGATATCAATGCCTCGGTGCTCCAAGGCTCTCTTCGTAGTCAACCACCAGCTCTTGGCAACCTCTTGCATCTGATGCCCTATCAGTTTCACACTTCGCTCATCAGTATATGCCAAAGACTCAAACAACATCTCGATATCATCGAGCCAGCTCTCGCACTCTACTGCATTCTCTGTGCCCTTCAAGGTAGGCGGATGGAAAGACTGAAATCTCTTCAGTAAGGTCTCCATCGGCGTAGCAGTAACATCCATCTGTGCACCTGATGTGCTACCCTGCTCTGGCTGTGGTATACGTCTAGGCGGCATAGATCTGATTATCAAACTGATTAGTACACAATCAATATCATCTGTCTCAGCCCTCCTCTGATCATAGACTCTGATCGAGAATCGGTTCTGATTCAGGCTTGAAATGCTGTAAATCAATTCAGATAATACAACACAACATATAATAGGGAAAGCAATAATCATGCTAGCATTTCAAACGCAGGTAAGATGACACGATCTACCCCGCTCATTCTATTCTATCTCAGTCTACAGAACCTACTGCTCTGATACCACCTGTTGTGGAGACCCGGGCTCTAACTCAATTCTTTTGGGATTTAATTGGATCTTTGCTCGAAAATGTGGGTCAAAAATTTGCTTTTAATATTAATTCAAATGTATAACTAAAGCATATCATGTCTTTAACTGAAATAAACAACATAATGTACATACATGTCTGTCTAGTACAATCATACACCAGTGTTTAAAAGTTTCGGTACAAGTCTAGTACAAACAACTAGTAGCTGCAACGCCCGAGATCACCAC
>NW_027331689.1:0-43822 GCF_022965805.1 Primulina eburnea | reverse complement strand
TTCGGTGACTGAGTGTCTTTGGTTCTTTGTGATTGTTTCTCTCTCGTTCTGTCTCGGGATAAATCTGTGTGTGTGTGAACCGCTGGCCGTGAGAGCTTTGAGCAGTGAGAGCGTGGGGAAACCTTTGTGGTCTTCGCCTTGGTTCACTGCGTATTTGGAGAGGCCGAATCAGTTTGTCTGAGCCTCGTTCAATTGCATATATCATATATACATGCTGCTGTATTTTTGTTGCTAGTTGGTTGCAGGTTGCTACGGAGCAGGAAGGCACGAGATAACGATCGATACTCAACAGTGGTATCAGAGCCACAGGTTGCTGCTCGACTTGCTGCCCGACGTGCTGACCGCGTGCGCTGCCTTCGGTTCGTTGGAATTTGAAACTCTTACTTAGAGTTTCGCTCTGGTATATTGGCTGGAACCTCTTTTTACTGTTTTCGTAGCGTAACCGCTTGCCCGCGGATTTATGTGCTGGGATTTGCTTGGTTACTGTTGTGTTTCCATTTTCGTGGCTAAAATATGTTTCCGCTGTGTTTGTTTGATTTTGTGTGATTTAAATTTTTTTGTGTGAAAATTTGCTATTTTTGAGATTAACTGTTGTGTTTTTTGGAAATGGCTATGACTGGATATAATCTCGAACCTTTTAAACGGAAAAACAGATTTTTCAATATGGCAACAGAAATGAAAGGTATTTTGATACAACAAAAGGTTTTCAAAGCGATCGACCTTTCATATTCCTGCTACCGAAACTGCTGAGAAAAAGGCTGAAAATGATGAGTTTGCTTATTCGTCTATAATTTTGAACTTGTCTGACTCTGTGTTAAGAAAAGTTGGTAAACTTAATTCTGCTAAGGAACTCTGGGAAAAATTAGAAGAACTTTATACTGAACTTCGTTGCCCAGTAAATTGTTTTGCTTGAGAAATTTTTCCGGTTCAAACTTGATTTAAACAAGGACATCGATGAGAACCTTGATGTGTTTACCAAATTAGTGCAAGACATTAAGCAAACCGGAGATGAACATATTGATGATTACACCCCTATTCTCCTTTTAAATGCTATACCTGATTCTTACAATGATGTTAAATCTGCCATTAAGTATGGTAGAGATAACATAAATTTAGAAACTGTTGTGAATGGTTGAAAAGTAAAGAGATAGATTTAAAAACCAATAAGGGTGGTAATAATTCTGGTGAGGTTATGTTTGTTAGAGGAAGGTCTCAAACAGATTTCAAAATCAAAAATCTTCAAACCAATCTTCTTTTAAAAATAAAGGTAAGAGTAAATCAAGATCCAAGTCGAGGCCCAAGAATAGAAAATGCTACAATTGTGGTGAAACTGGTCATTACATTAAAGATTGCTCTAGGCCTAAGCAAAATAAAAACCAAGATTTTAAAATCAGCATGATGATCATGCTAATATGGCTTCTTGTAATGAAAACATGGGTGACATTTTTATGGTGACTGAGATATGTGATGTGTCTATTGTGAATTCTGTGCATTCAAATTCTGTGTGTGAAAATGAATGGTTAGTTGATTCTGCATGCACTTTCCATATGTCCCCATTCAAAAATCTGTTTTCTAGTTATAAAGAAGTGAAGCATGGGTCTGTTTCAATGGCAAATCAAAAATTGTGTCAAGTTGCTGGTCTAGGTGATGTCTCTTTAAAATTTGATTCTGGTTATGTGTTAACTTTGAAAAATGTAAGGCATGTTCCCGATTTATGTCATAATTTGATTTCTTGTGCTGCATTGGAAGATGATGATTTGCAGGGTAGATGGGAAAATGGGGTTATGAAAATCATGAAAGGGTCTTTGGTGATTTTTAAAGCTGCTAAAAAGAAAAACTTGTATGTTTGCTATGCTGAATCTGAATCTTGTGTACAAAATTCTGTGAATGCTGTCTTAAGTGACAAAACTGATTTGTGGCATAAAAGATTAGGTCACATGAGTTCTAAAGGTCTTGAAATTTTGCACAAAGATGGTTATTTTGGTAGTGACAAATTGTCCTGTATGCCATTTTGTGATTCATGTGTTCTTGGTAAACAGTCTAGAGTGAAGTTTTCCAATTCCCCTGTTCCCAAACAATCTGTTACTTCTGAAATACTTGAGTATTTGCATGCTGATGTTTGGGGTCCTGCGAGTGTGCCCACACAAGGTGGAAATCGGTATTTTCTATCTGTCATTGATGATTTTTCAAGAAAAGTTTGGGTGTTTTTAATGAAAAACAAATCTGATGTTTTTGAAAAGTTTAAAAACTGGAAAACTTTGATTGAAAATCAAACAGGTAAGAAAATTAAAATTCTAAGAACTGATAATGGTCTTGAATTTTGTAATCAATTGCTTGATAATTTGTGTGCTGAATCTGGTATTCAAAGGCATAGAACAGTCCCTTATACACCTCAGCAAAATGGTGTCGCTGAGCGTATGAATAGAACATTACTTGAAAGGGTGAGGTGTATGCTTGCAAGTTCTGGTCTTTCAAAAAAGTTCTGGGGTGAAGCTGTTTGTACTGCTGCTTATTTGATAAATAGGTCTCCTTCTGTGCCTTTGAATGGTAAATGTCCAGAATCTGTGTGGTCTGGTACTCAAATTAATTTATCAAACTTGAAAGTTTTTCGTTGTTCTGCTTTTGTGCATCAAAAAATTGACAAACTTGAACCAAGGTCTGTGAAATGTGTTTTTCTTGGCTATCCTGATGGGGTTAAAGGTTATAGATTGTGGCTAAGGGATCAATCTGGTTTTAAAGTGTTAATCAGTAGGGATGTTGTTTTCAATGAGTTTGAATTCCCCTGTTTATCTGCTCATTTACCTATTCCTGAACCTGCCACTGCTCCAAACAAGGTGGAGTATTTACTTGGTCCAAGTCATGATGCTGAAAATGTGCAAGATGTTCCTGTTGTGAATGATTTATCTGAAAATCTTTCTGAAACTGCTTCTGATAGTCAAGTTGATGCTGATGTGCATGAAGAAATTGCTGAAAATGTGCCTGAAACTGATATTAGTGACACTACAAGAAAAAATGATTTTCCGCAGCACGTCATCAACAGCGTGCATTAAAAGCACGCTGCGAATAGTATTTTTAACAGCGTGCACTCATATGTGCGCTGTTAATATTGTTGCACTTGAAAGAAATAACGGCGTGCATTAAAAGCACGCTGCGGATAGTAATATTCGTAGCATGCATTTATGTGTGCTGTTAATAAATTATATAAACGACAGCGTGTAGTTATATATGAGCTGTTAATAACCTATACAATTTTTGCAGCTTATTATTAACAGCGCACAATAAAGGTATGCTGTAAATAATACACTACAACATTAACGGCGCACATTTAAAGCGTGCTGTTTATATTTTTATTCGCGGCGTGCACGTACATGCGTGCTGTTAATAATATTAGAAATCACTCAAACAATATTATTTGCAGCGTGCCCGTGTAGACACGCTGTTAATATTATTAGAACACACTCTATTGCAGCGTGCGATGCGTGCTATTAATAATAGTGAAATAAATTTGCGCCAATTTCCCAAATTACTTACGCATCTCCGCGCCTTCCTCTGTTTTTCTCGTAATGAGTTAGGACAGCCGATTGGAGATAATTCAATTACATACGCTTCTTTTTTAGGTTGCATGATAAAGGAATTTGTGCCATATACATTGGATGGATGGAATGACATAGATGAAGAAGTGAAGGATAGAATGTGGAGTTGTCTTCAGGTAATATCTTCAGTCACTTCATTTTTCGTTTCATTTTTTATTATATGTTGTAGAAATATTTTCGTGTTTCTATGTACAGATGAATTATAAAGTTGAGGATTGGGAAAAAAAATCAATTTTCCAAAAGTTAGCAAAATTGTGGCGTGATAGAAAATCCAAACTTCAAATACTTGTACGAGAAGCTAATACAAGTCGAGTGGCTTCACGAAATCTCAGTCTTTTGAAGCCCGAATTTATGGACCAAAATCAATGGGACTTATTTGTAAAGAGGACACTATCACCTACCTTTCAAGTAAGTACGAATTCACTTTTTTCCTTTTTTAAATCTAGAATTCAGGTTCTGTCTCTTTCTTTGCGTAAAATCACAGCCTCTCCTTTCTAATGGAAAGATTGAGTAATCGATCATGGGTTTCTTGGCTTTACTGTAGGGGTGATTGTAAAGAGTCACAACAATTTTTCATGTGCTTCTGCAACTTTTTGTGTGCCCCTTGCATTGCTTTGGCCATGACCGTCCCGCGGCTTTCAGTCTAAGCTTACATAATTACGGGGTTTATGTGAATTGCTCAAAAAGTTAGCAGCATAGTACAATATAAAAACGTCATTGTCATGTTTTTGACAATCATATATCGACATGTTATAATTTTTTATAGTTGATAAGTAAGATCGATGTCAAATATATAATTTATTTGTTCCAGAAACTGTTTATTCGATAAAAAATCAAACAATTGTTGTATTTATTTGTTCACTCCACCAGTGACACTCGCTGTATTTATTTGTTCTTCTTTTTTCCCTAGCCCAATATCTATATTTAATAACTACATTTGTAATGATTCCACCATTACAGGTTAGCAATTTATCATGATTGTTACTCTTGCTCGGGGTTACATTGCTTCTTTTTGTTGCAATTCACTTGATAATACTTGTAATTAATATCTTGGTTATGTTATATCTCAGGAAAAGAGTGCAAAATTTAGAACAATGAGGGAAAAAAAGACCACATTCACACAATGAGCCGGAGAGGTTATGCTCGTTTGACTCACATTATGGTAAATATAAATTTTTTATATTTTCTAATTTAAGTAATAAGTAATGGTATATATATACATCTTTTGAATTTATATATTTCTATATTTAAGGAGAAGACAACTCAGGGAGATGCAAAAATTACAAGATCACAAGTTTGGATTGAAGGGCACAAGAAAAAAAATGGGGAACCTATTACTGAAGCTGTTGGAGAGAAAATGGTAATAGAATTATATATGTCTTTTTTATTTGCATCAGATCCTAAGAAAAAATGACCAACATAAATTTGTTATTTTCTCAGAAATTATCTTTGTTTGCAGAAACAAATACAAGAATGTCCGCCTGAATCTCAAAACACAACTAACATTGCTGATGATGCAATTAGCCTTGTGTTTGGCAAGGAAACTCGGGGTAGAGTGCGTGGGATGGGCTTTGGAGTTACACCATCAAAAGTTGGAGCTTATGTACAACAAAATGGCACTGTTAAACAACTTCAAAATATGGTGCATAACCTTCAACAAGAAATACAAGAAATGAAGTCCATGTTTTTACAAAGTATGAGACAACAAAATCAACAAGAACAGGTTAGTAATTAAATAACATACCAAATCAGTTTGATATATTGTACACTTAAATGCTTTTGGATTATCATGAAGACATGCTTGGCACAATTTGTTTGTATACTTAGGTTGCTAGTGGTGGCATTGGTAGCAGTATTGGGAATGAAGTTGGTAGCAATAGTGATATCAATATTGGTGCAAAGAAAATTTGTAATGTTAAAAAACATCTTGCTACAGCTCAGGTAACTATCTTAAAATTATGTGTTTCTAAAATACAAGATTTTTACAAAATAGGAATTGTAAAATTAACAAATTTGTATTGTTTTTATTTGCAGTCAAATTTGAAGAAAGTGAGTTGTGGAGATATATGTCCTAACAGTAAATGTAAGTTGCTTGATTGGTCTGTTGATGAATTAGTTGTTGCAGAAGGTCGAATTGCATCTACAGATCCAAACACAAAAGTGCATCATGTTGTTCTTGGTAGATCTTGTTGGAAAGTTTGGATTGATAAGGTTTTGGTAGAGAAGGTGGATCTAATTCGACCAAATGATGAAATGCAGTTTCTCGATGACGCAATAGGAAGCACGGTCGCATGGTTATCTAAATTTGTAGTATTGTGTGATTGATATAGATTCTACATACTTCCATGGATTGAAAATTTAATTATTGGTATGTTCTAGCTATTTTGTGACAGATTTTGTATCTTGAGACTTTCAGTTTTGGTAAATATGATGAAAAAGAATGACTTTTATTAATTTTGTGTGTGGATATTATACTTAAATTTGCACAAAATTTATTATTCGTTTCTGTGAAAAAATCGCGTTTTTCTGTTTTCCAAGCTCCGCGGCGCTAGGCAGACGAAATTGAATTTTTTCAACAGCGTGCAAACATACGCTGTCGATTCTTCTATCAACGACGTGATGTGCGCGCTGTTGATTCTTGCATATATTCGCAGCGTGCGATGCGAGCTGTCGATTTTATATATTCGCAGCGTGCGAGACCCTGCTGTTGATTCTACTATGCACGACGTTTTTTCGCAGCGTGCAATCCGTGCTGTTGATTCCATATAGTCACAGCGTGCGAGACCTGCTGTTGATTCTACTATCCACGACGTTTTTTCGCAGCGTGCAATACGTGCTGTTGATTCCATATATTCGCAGCTCGCATTATACGCTGTCAATACATTATTCGCAGCTCGCATTATACGCTATTAATACCTATGACTTTCAACAGCTTTTAACTATACAGCACGCAATGCGTGCTGTGGAAATCCCATTTGCACGCTGCGGAAAGTCATTTTTGTTGTAGTGTGATTTGAATGATTATCAATTGGCTAGGGATAGATCTAGAAGAAATACTAGGCAGCCACAACGCTTTGATGATTTTCATATGACTTCTCATGCATTTAGTGTGTTTGAGTCGATTGATAACCTTGAACCTAAGTCATATGAAGAGGCTTTAAAATCTGAAAATTCTGTGCAATGGTTAAATGCGATGAATGAAGAAATTAACTCTCTGCATGTTAACAACACTTGGATTCTTGTACCTAGACCTGATAATTGTTCTGTTGTGGACTGTAAGTTGTTATTTAAGGTCAAGAATGAATGTGAATCTGTTAGATTTAAAGCTAGGTTAGTGGCTAAGGGCTTTACTCAAAAGGAAGGGATAGACTATACTGAAATATTTGCTCCTGTTGTGAAATTTGCTACTGTGAGAATCATGCTTGCCCTTGTTGCTTAGTTTGATTGGGAGTTGAAACAATTAGATGTTAAAACTGCTTTTTTACATGGTGAACTTGATGAAAAAATTTGTATGAGGCAACCTGATGGTTTTGTTGATTCTAAGTATCCTGATCATGTTTGTTTGCTAAAGAAATCTTTGTATGGATTAAAGCAATCTCCTAGACAATGGAACAAAAATTTTGATGAATGCATGCTCTCTATGAATTTTACTAGAAGTAATTATGATCATTGCTTGTATTTCAAACAAAATGTTAAAGTTCCTGTTTTCTTGCTTCTCTATGTGGATGATATGCTTTTGATTAGTTTTTGTGTGAAAACCATTGATCATGTTAAAAATTGCTTAAGTGCTAAATTTGATATGAAATTCTTAGGAGATGCTAAACGTATTCTTGGCATGAACATTTATAGAGATAGAAAACGTTCTGTCATTTTGTTGAATCAGGATACTTATGTTAAGAAAGTTTTGAGTAAATTTTCCATGTTAAATGCAAAACCAGTCAATGTGCCTTTAGCTGGTCATTTTGTTTTAAGTAAAGAGCAATCCCCTAAAACTGATTTTGATGTTAAAAACATGAAGAATGTGCCATATTCAAATGCTATAGGTTCTGTCATGTATTTAATGGTTAGCACGAGGCCTGATATTGCATATTCTGTGAGTTGTTTGAGTCGATACATGTCTAATCCTGGTGTTTACCATTGGCAAGCTGTCAAATGGCTTTTGAGATATCTGAATGGTTCTGTGAAGTATGGTTTAAAATTTTCAAAATCTGATGTTGGTGTTAAATTGATTGGATATGTGGATTCTAACTATGCAAATGATAAGGACAATAGAAAATCGACAACTTCTTATGTGTTTACATTGTGTGGTGCTTGCATTAGCTGGAAATCTCAATTACAACACATTGTTGCTCTTTCAACCACCGAATCTGAGTATGTTGCTGTCACTGAAGCTTTAAAAGAAGCTATTTGGTTGAAAGGTCTTATATCTGAAATTGGTTTTCTTGAAGGTGAAGTTGTTGTATTTTCTGACAGTCAGTCTGGTATACAATTGTGTAAGAATCCTGTTTTTCATGATAGAACTAAACATATTGATGTTAGATTCCACTACATTCGTGATGTGGTTGCAAAAGGCATAGTCTATCTTGAAAAAATTCCTTCTTAATTCAATCCTGCTGATATGGGAACTATGTGTTTGTCTGTGGATAAATTCAGATCTTGTTTAAAAATTTTAAATTTTGATACTTCTGATTGATCTGTTCTGTTTCTGTTATTTGACGTAGCTTACTTAGTGTTTGCTACATATTGTTACTTGTACTAACTTTGTGTTTTCTGCAAGTGGGGCAATGATGATGGTTGTAGGTGACTCTCCTGACCACTTGAACCGGTGTTGGGCCAAAAGGTGGAGAAATGTTGGGTTTTGGCCCAATTTCCTCCAGCCCATTAACTTAACCTACTGTTCCTTCCTTATTTATACATGGGCTATAGGGCTTAAATTGAGCGACGCTCCTTCCACTTTCATTCTGCCAGCAGCCGAGTTATTCCTTCTTCCCAAGAGTGAGCAGCCGAGAGTTTTCTTCTCCTCCAAGAGTGAGCAGCCCGATTGAGAAAAGAGAGAACGTTACTTTGCTTGTGTGCGTCTTTCTTCGGTGACTGAGTGTCTTTGGTTCTTTGTGATTGTTTCTCTCTCGTTCTGTCTCGGGATAAATCTGTGTGTGTGTGAACCGCTGGCCGTGAGAGCTTTGAGCAGTGAGAGCGTTGGGAAACCTTTGTGGTCTTTGCCTTGGTTCACTGCGTATTTGGAGAGGCCGAATCAGTTTGTCTGAGCCTCGTTCAATTGCATATATCATATATACATGCTGCTGTATTTTTGTTGCTAGTTGGTTGCAAGTTGCTACGGAGCAGGAAGGCACGAGCTAGACGATCGATACTCAACAAAAAAAAACACAAGCATATACACTTGACATTCAAACAAAATCCATATAATGTAAACTTACTCAAATCTCATTATTCAATTACAAGCAAGACCATAATATTGAACCAAAAAATAAGGGTTAATTACTTACGTCATTCATGTGAAATATCGAGATTGCTAAAACCCGTAATATATCTATTGATCAATTTTGTGCTTTCAAATCTTCATACACTTGAAAATATGTACGAACAAGGGTGCACGTGCTTGAGATTTTGAAAACATGATAATGTTTGTTCTCAAGATTTGAAAACATAGGAAATTGATATATCAATATTTTTCATGGAACTTTTTTAATTAGCAATCTCGAGATTTCATTGAGGTTGTATATTTACAAATATGAAAGTGAATATTAATAGAAGAACAATTCGTTGTTTATGTATTCTTCAACCTTAGGTCGTACAATTAAATTTACATAGTTACATATCTCTACAATAGTATGATATTATCAACTTTGACTCTAAACTCTCGTGAATTCTCGATTGTTCTCTTCCCTATTGCCATAACCCTTATTTTTAAATCGAAGAAAACAGAAAATACACACCATTAGATGAGAAATTGATGCTTGTGAGAGGTAAATACCATTTTTCTATTTTGATATCGTTATTTTTCAATGTTTGTAAGTTTATATTTGTTAGTCTCGGGCACGAAATATACAAAAGCTAGTCTCGGGCACTAACCAACCTCTGCCGCGATATTTTTTCATAGACTACTTTTCTGTCTGTTATCAAATCTTTCTAATTTTTGTGTGTGTTTTGTTATTGGTTGTTACCAGAAAAAGTGTGGATTGGTCCAGAATTATCAATATATTTTTTAGTATTTAAATTTTATTTTGTATTTGTTTTGTTAAATTTGCGTTATGAACTATGAAGAGAAAAATAAAATTTGAATCTGGAAGTTCAAAGAGAAAAAAAAGAAATTATTGGATTAGATTAACCAACTACTTGAAGTCTCGGAGTATGTAAAAATTTCCATCATGGGTTTCTTAATGCTTGGATAGCTTACAGTAACTTTTGCAGGAATAAGTTTATCAAAACTGAAGGTTATAAAAAACTATCTTCGATCAACTATGTCACATGATAGACATAATGATTTGAACATATTGTCAGTTGTAAAAAAGATGGTAGCTAAGCTTAATTACGGTTATTAAATTGACGATTTTGCACGACAAAATACTACAAAAAAACGGAAGGCTTAGCGACGTTTTTACGGAAACCATCGTATATTTAGCGACGGTTTCTTATAACCGTCGCCATATAGCGACGATTTTTTAAAAACCCGTCGCAAAATAAAATAAGCGACGGTTTAATAAATATTGTCGCTTTTTTAGCCACGGTTTAAAACAAACCGTCGTTTTTTTAGCCACGGTTTACTATAAACCGTCGCTCTTTTAGCCACGATTTAATAAACCGTCGTAATATATTGCGACAGTTTTCATAAACAGTCGTCATATATTGCGACGGTAAACCGTCGCTACTAAAATTAGGCGACGGTATAAACAAAACCGTCGTTTCTTAAGCCACGGTTTAAAAACAACCGTCGCTTTTTTAGCCACGGTTTATTAAACCGTCGTAATATATTGCGACGCGTTTTAATAAACCGTTGCTACTTAAAACAAGCGACAGTTTACTAAAACCCGTCGCTTTATTTAGCAACAGTTTACCGTCAACCCGTCGCAATATACGGCGACACAAACCGTCTTAATATATATAGCGACGGTTTAGTATAAACCGTCGCCGATCCTGATCGGCGACGTGTTTTGGTAAACCGTCGCCGATATAGCGACGGTTATGACAAAACCGTCGCTATAAAAAGCAACTGTTGTACAAAAACCGTCGCTATTTATAGCGACGAGTTTGTAAAAATTGTCGCTAAATAGCGACGGTGGTCTTTAAATAAACCGTCGCTATTAAGCGACGTGTGTTAAAAAACCGTCGTTTTGAGAAAGCGACGCTCACTTCTGTGTCGGACTTTCAAACCGTCGTTAAAACCGTCGCTTTACCCTTTTAGCGACGGTTTTAGCAAAGCGACGGTTTTAGCGACGGTTTGACAACAAAAAGCGCGGAAAATATTAACATTTTGTCATTATATTTAGTTTATATATTTCATATAATTTTAAAAATTTAAATAGCATATGGATATTGATGATAATTACGTGCATTTAAATATCAGATCGTATATAATATTTTATGTCTAATAACAAAATTGTATAGAACTTTATCCTAAAAATTAGCCTAGAGTCTCCAATTTTCTAGAAAAAGCTCAGCATGAGATCTTTAGCATAAATAACCAATAAACAACAAAAATTTGAGTATTTGATTAATGATTATCTTTAAACCAATTGGACCACAAAGTTAGGCATTTGATTAAAGATTATCTTAAACCAAAATTGGTTTAAGCATAGCCATAGCCATACCAGGAAAAGCTGAATCTATTCCACTAGGATAGGGCGTGGGTTTAGGCCGAAACGGAAATTTGATTTTTTGATCCGTTAACTTATCTAATTTTAGGTTTTAATCAATTAAGTTTGGTTTCGATACACTAAATTTTTATTTCGACTATTTTGGTAACATGATTGACGTGACATTTGACAAGTCTAATAATTTTCGATATCACATCAACATTTTTCGATGTCATGTCAGCATTTTTTATAACCATATCAACAACTCTGAACCAAAATATCCGAATGTATATAATTTCTCAATGATTTTTTTTCATAAACATGGTTTTATAATTTATTTTGGTTTAAATTTTGTGAAAATTGTATTCTGGGTTCTGTAATTTGATTTTTTTAAATTTTTGATAAAGCTTTTAGTTAATTCAATGTCTTAGTCCATTAATTTGATTATTTTTTTCAATTTTAATATTTTTCATCAGAGTGTTGACGTGGAATCTGATAAATCAACGATTTTTGGTGTCACGTCATCATTTTCCTATTTCACGTCAGCATTTCAATGATAAATGATAGAAATTGAAAAAAAAATTGCATATTAGTGGACTAAGATCATGAATTGATCGATAACAAAATCAAAAATGAAAACATACAAATTATAAATGATAGGATTCTATGTTTCAATGTAAACAAAGAACTGATAAATCAAGCGGACATATCCGAACATCGATAAATAAAAAATTTTGAGTTTTTGGATGTATCTTGATTATCCAATAAGAAGTGTTACAATTTTAAAATATCAAGCAAAACATTCTAGTAATAAAAAAAAATTGCTAAATTTGAATTAGAAGTGTCTATTAAAGTGTGGACGAAATAATCCATTCATATACATACATCATATGATATTACGCTAGAACGATATTTTTGTAAAAACGGTCAAAATGAGAAAGACATACATGGAAATATAAATCAATTTTTATTAGTTTTTCCCATTAATCTAATAATAAATAAAAAAGTCTCTTTCATAATTATATATATGTGCAAATTTCAGCTGAAAGAATGTAACAAGAATAATTCAGTGTAGATATTTATTTAATTAATATGATAATTAATTGGTTTATAATAAAATGACTATAAGTTAATTAGGAGAATATATGCATTGGGTTTTTTGATTAGGAGAGTAAATGCATTATTATTTTTATATATGATTAATTATTATTGTTAATGTGGAAGTGAATTAAACAAATTGATTTGTAATGATTGGATACTATTAAATTTACATCCGACTCTCCACTTGTCATTGCATTGTTTGTATTTACTATTTAATTTACGTTATTTTTTTATTTTATATTTGTTATATTAAATTTATATTTTCATTTCATTATAATATAACTCTTGATCATGAAAAATTAAATATAATAATTATTTTTCTATTTATATGCCGTTTGTGTGTATTCATTTTCAAAGTTTATTTATTAATTCCGAATAAAGAAAATAATAATTATTTCCTAGCCTCCAATAAAAAATCAAGATATACGTGAATAACTTTGGTTTTTTTCCTTTTTGAACAAATGTGTCAGACATAAATGTGTATTTTAGCTAGCCCACACACTTGAAAATAATAAATTGTGCGACTCTCCTTTACTTCACTTCTATTTATTGTGTGTTGGTTGCAGACATTTTCTTGCACACAGCAATAATAAAGAAATTTAAAGGATGGAATCCAAAGCCAAAACACAATCACAACTCCAAGAAAAAGAAGCACTGGCTGCCCAGGTGGATATATGGAAGTATGTGTTTGCTTTCACTCCAATGGCAGTACTAAAATGTGCTATAGAACTCCAAATATCTGAAACCGTTGAATCACACGGCGGATCCATCACGCTCCCTGAGCTATCCGTCGCCTTGCACTGCTCCCCCTCTGCCCTCCACCGTATCATGAGATACTTGATTTATCACGGCTTCTTCAAGCAAATTCGGATCATTCGAATCATCACTCTGCTACACCCAAACGCCACATTCTCGATTGCTTTTGAAAGATGGCATGGCTGCTTTCATCCTGCTCGAGAGCAGCCCCGTGATGCTCGCCCCGTGGCATGGCCTAAGCGGACGTGCTATGCTGAAAGGTGTTTCTCCGTTTGGGGCCGCACATGACGGGCTCGACTTATGGAAATATGCGGCAGCAAATCCTGATTATAGTAAATTAATCAACGATGCGATGGCATGCCATGCAAGGTTGGCTGTTTCAGCAATCGTTGATCAGTATCCTGAGGCGTTCGAGGGGATCAGTTCTTTGGTGGACGTTGGTGGTGGAGATGGGACGGCCCTTAACGCCTTGGTGAAGGCTTGTCCGTGGATTCGAGGGGTTAACTACGATCTCCCGCATGTCATTTCTGTCGCACCGCATCGTGAAGGCGTGGAGCATGTTGGTGGCGACATGTTCAAAATGGTTCCCAAGGGCGATGCCGCTTTTCTTATGGTACGTTTCTCCAACATATATATTTATTGATACAACATAACAAGTTGCATGTATGCATAAAATATAAATATATAGGGGGTGCTACTTATTCTTGATTATATATATAGTGGGTGTTACACGATTGGAGCGACGAAGAATGCATTCAAATACTGCGAAATTGTATGGAAGCGATTCCTAGGGACAAGGGGAAGGTGATCATCATGGAGGCGGTGGTCGAAGAAGGCGAAGGGGCTGATGAGTATAGCGAGGTTCGTTTGGCGTTTGACATGGGGATGATGGCTCACACGGAGAAAGGAAAAGAAAGAACTTGGGAAGAATGGGAATGCTTGTTGAACGAGGTTGGCTTTACAAAATACACAGAGAAACGCATTGAAGGTGTTTTATCTGTTATAGAAGCTTACCCATGAATCATGATGGATTTTGAAACGGACATCCTCATTGTAAAATTTGGTCTAAATTGTGTGATGTCATAAATTGTATTGTTGTGGGGAATTCACATTCACGAAATGCAATAATTATGTTGTTATTCGTATGTTTTATTTTCTTAAAATAGCTTCTTCTTCTTAATTTATTTCCCTTTTAACGGTGAAATGCCACTAAATGTCAAAAATCACTTCGCGTTGTGCTCATGGTTTTCTATCTAAAATTAGTAAAGAGCATATTGATCAACACACCGTAAAAAAAATTCTTGCCTTCTGATCTTGTATATTTGTCTCATTGCAATTTTTGTCATATATGTTACGCCTTGGGTTTGGACCTGCGTGACTGCACAATGAGTCATTATAGTAATTACTTCGTTTTCATCATCGCTTTACAAAAATGATTAACCAAGTTGTTATAAAAGTCCATTGTAGCCCATTATAAACATATTTTAAATCTTTAATTTTTACCATGTGGGACAAGAGGTATCATAATCACCCTTCCTGAAGAACGCGACGTCCTCGTCGTGACCTGTCCCCTCGATCTCCAGCACCAAGAATCTAGAGGTGGCTCTTATAAGTTCACGAGGTGGCTCCCGTCATGTAGCACTTTGCTCCGCAGGTTCAAGAGGTGGATCACATGCACGTAGCACTTTGCCCCGCATAATATTTATTTCCCAGTGTTCTTTGCCGGGCCCGCGTGATTGTATGGATGATGACCCATCTCGAAGATTTGGAGTTGACATGGCATTACTTGCTGGGGATATATTGTTCACACACCCCAACTGATATGGTCCATGAGGCTCGCCTCATTCTGGTAATTGCTGAGATTGCAACAGCAGTTGGGTCCACTGGTATGACTTCCGGTCAGTTTATGGACCTCGAGGGTGGACCAAATGCAGTTGACTTTGTCCAAGAAAAGAAGTTTGGTGAGATGGTCAGTGCTCCGCAGTGTGTGGAGGCCTTTTAGCTGGTGCTTAATTCGGATTATGAGATTCAGCGATGTCGCCTGGCTGTGGGTGTTTTGTATCAATATTTAGTAATATTTCTTCTATTTTTTTCCTAATATACCTATATTTATTTTGACATATTGCGATTAATTAACTATTGGAATATAACAAGTCATTAATATATATAAAACTCATTAAATAAGAATAAAAATGAAAAATTGTTTATTTAATTGATATTTCCAATGAATTATTAAGTTAGATAAAAAAACAAGCTTATATAATTGAAAAAAAAGTAGTTTATAAAATAAGTTCTGTTGTGAAAAAGTAAAAATTTATGGTAAAAAGTAAAAATCTCAAACTCTCAAAATTTACCAAACTACACACTTTATAATATTTTTCTCTCTACTCAATTGTGATTTTCTTCACAAATGAGAGATCTATTTATAGAGTTTCATTACACATAATCCAAAAATAAAATACATCATTACCTACATCATCACACACAAATTTCTAACTTTACAACTCTTATTTTCAACATTCAAATATTCAACTATTACTTTTTCCATATTAAAATATATTATTTCAACACTTCCCCTTGTGATGATGATCATGATACGATGATGTCTTCATTACGTGTTTTGTACTGCCTCGTTAAAAACCTTACTTGGAAAAACCCATTGGGATAAAAACCATAGTAAGGGAAAAAGAGTGCAGTCACGTAAACTCCCCCTGATGTTGACATGAACAATTCTTCACAAATTTCGTAGATTGTGCATCCCAATATTATATATGTGCTTTCTGAATATTGACGTAGGAAGTGCTTTTGTGAAGAGATCTGATGGGTTTTCACTTGATTGAATGTGACGAACATCAATACATTTATTCTTCTCAAGCTCCTTGGTGAATGCGAAGAACTTAGGAGGAATATGTTTAGTTCTGTCGCTTTTTATGTATCCTTCTTTCATTTGAGCAACACATGCAGCATTATCTTCATATAGTATCACAGGCTTCTCATCGAATGATAATCCGCATGAAATTTGGATATGTTGGGTCATTGATTTTAACCACACACATTCACGACTTGCTTCATGTAGTGCAATAATCTCGGCATGATTTGATGAAGTTGTTACGAGCGTTTGTTTCTGTGAACGCCAAGATATTGCAGTGCCTCCACGAGTAAATACATATCCAGTTTGGGAACGTGCCTTGTGTGGATCAGATAAGTATCCAGCATCGGCATAACCAATTATACTTGGATTAGCATCTTTTGAATACAAAAGTCCCAAGTCTGTCGTTCCTCGTAGATAACGGAATATATGTTTAATTCCGTTCCAGTGTCTCTTTGTTGGATATGAGCTAAATCTTGCCAGCAGATTCACGGCAAAAGATATATCAGGTCTTGTACAATTTGTAAGGTACATAAGGGCACCGATGGCACTTAGATATGGTACTTCTGGACCAAGAATATCTTCATCATCTTCACATGGACGGAATGGATCCTTTTCTATGTTTAATGATCTAACAACCATTGGAGTACTTAAAGGATTTGCTTTATCCATATTAAAACGTTTAAGGATCTTTTCTGTATAATTTGTCTGGTGAACAAACATTCCACATTCTTTTTGTTCAATTTGTAAACCCAGACAATACTTGGTTTTTCCAAGATCTTTCATTTCAAATTCTTCCTTCAAGTATGACACAACTTCTTGAATTTCCTTATTCGTTCCAATGATGTTTAAATCATCAACATATACAGCAATAATTACGCATCCGGATGTTGTTTTCTTAATGAAAACACAAGGGCATATTGAATTATTTACATATCCCTTTTTCATCAAGTGATCACTTAGTCGATTATACCACATTCGACCTGATTGCTTTAACCCATATAATGATCTTTGTAATTTCACAGAATAACATTCTCTGGGTTTTGAACTTTGTGCTTCAGGCATCTTAAATCCTTCAGGGATTTTCATATATATATATATTACTATCAAGTGATCCATATAAGTAAGCTGTAACAACATCCATAAGACGTATTTCTAAATTTTCAGATACCGCCAAGCTAATCAAATACCGAAACGTAATTGCATCCATCACAGGAGAATACGTTTCTTCATAATCAATTCCAGGCCTTTGAGAAAAACTCTGTGCAACAAGTCGAGCTTTATATCTTACTATTTCATTTTTCTCATTTTGCTTTCGAATAAAAACCCATTTGTATCCAACAGGTTTTACACCTTCAGGTGTAAGGACTATAGGTCCAAAAACATTACGTTTATTTAGCGAATCCAATTCAACCTGGATGGCTTCTTTCCATTTTATCCAGTCCTGCCGATTTTTACATTCACCAAAAGATTTTGGTTCATGATCTTCATTATCATTTATGATGTCGATTGCCACATTATAAGAAAATATATCATCAATTTCATCTATATCTTTTCGGTTCCATATTTTTCCAGTATTAATGTAATTGATAGAGATTTCATGATTCTCGTCAGTTTGTGGTTCTGACAGAACATTTGCATCATCATGTGTTTCTTCAGGAACATCATTCTCTATTTTGTGATCATCATGTGTTTCTTCAGAAACATCATTCTTTATTTTGTGATCATCGTGTTTCTCTATGAATTTTCTTTTCCGAGGATTTTTATCCTTGGAACCGACTGGCCTTCCACGCTTCAGGCGTTTAATGACATCATGAGTATCTTCCATTTGTTTCTTTGGAATTTCAATTCGAGCAGGGGCATTTGCAGCATGTATATATGATTTAGTTACCCCTTTTGTGTCTGCAAATGCATCTGGTATTTGATTTGCTATTCTTTGCAAGTGTACAATTTGTTGTACATCTTTTTCACATTGTTTTGTTCTTGGATCCAGATGTAACAATGATGATACATACCATGTAATTTCTTTTTCGGTATGTTTTTGTTCTCCCCCTAACATTGGGAAGATTTCCTCATTAAAATGACAATCAGCAAAACGTGCTGTGAACACATCTCCTGTCTGAGGTTCAAGATATCGAATGATTGATGGACTATCATAACCGATATAAATTCCAACCTTTCTTTGAGGTCCCATTTTCTTTCGTTGTGGTGGTGCAATAGGCACATACACCATACATCCAAAAATTCTCAGATGAGAAATGTCTGGTTCTTTACCAAATGCAAGCTGCAATGGGGAGTATTTATGATATGCACTTGGTCTGATGCGAATTAATGAAGCAGCATGTGAAATTGCATGTCCCCATATAGAAATAGGGAGCTTTGTTTTCATAATCATTGGTCTAGCAATCATTTGCAGACGTTTAATCAATGATTCAGCCAATCCATTCTGTGTATGTACATGAGCAACAGGATGCTCAACAATGATTCCCATAGACATAAAATAATCATTGAAAGTCTGGGAAGTAAATTCACCAGCATTATCAAGTCTAATTTTCTTGATTGTATAATCGGGAAACTGATTCCTCAATTTTATTATTTGAGCAAGTAATCTTGCAAATGCAACATTTCGAGTTGACAATAAGCATACATGTGACCATCTGCTGGAGGCATCAATCAATACCATAAAGTATCTGAATTGTCCACATGGTGGATGGATTGGTCCACAAATATCACCCTGAATACGTTCAAGAAACATTGGTGATTCAGTTTGGATTTTGACTGGTGATGGTCTTATAATAAGTTTTCCAAGAGAACATGCTTTACATTGAAACTTATTATTCTGAAAGATCTTCTGCTCTTTCAGTGGATGACCATGTGTATTTTCTATAACTCTTCGCATCATTGTTGAACCAGGATGTCCCAATCGATCATGCCAATTGGTTAATATCGAAGAATTATCAACTACCATGTTTGATTCAATGGGACTTATATGTGTATAATGCAATCCAGTAGGGAGCATTGGTAGTTTTTCAATAACATATTTCTTTCCTGATTTATATGCGATAAGACACATATATTTCTCATTCCCTTCATTCATTGTTTGAGTATCATACCCATGGGAATATATATCATTAAAACTCAACAAATTTCTTTTCGATTGTGGTGAATATAAAGCATCATTGATCAAAAATTTTGTACCATTAGGTAACAAAAATTGTGCTTTACCACATCCTTTAATCAAGTCTACAGGACCTGATATTGTATTCACCGTTGTTTTTGTTGATTTTAGTTCAAAGAAATATCTTTTATCTCGGAGTATAGTGTGCGTTGTACCACTATCGGGTATGCAAACTTCAGCTTTGCTCATAGCATTTTCCATATTTGAACTTCAAAAAAATATGCAATGAAATAAAATTACTGACAATACATATATAAATATAACACATATCATAATTGTACAATAAAACATTATTATATGAATACATGAAAAACAAATTATTGTACATTTATATTCTACCACTATATTGTTCATTTTCAGAAAAATCATTGAGAAAATCTGCAGCATCAAAATTGTTCATTTCTATCCCACCAACATGTTGATCATTTCCAGAGAAATCATTCATAAAATCACCAGCATCAAGATGAGTTGAATCACTCAAACGGTCACTGCGTTCAGTGAAGTTGGTCTCCTTTTCTTTCCCCTTTAATGATTCTTTATAAAGTTTACAAAGGTGCTCAGGGGCTCGACAAACTTTGGACCAATGTCCTGGAGTACCACATCTGTAACAAGAACTTTCATATCTTTTTGAGTGATTCTCATTAACACTTGTATTCTCATGATGTCTTTTCTGTGGATGGTTTGGGACGCTCTTTTGAGATGAGTTATAAAAATAACTATCTCTATTATTTTCAAAACCACGGCCGCGTCCACGACCACGACCAATTCCACGTCCACGTCCACGTCCACGACCTCGACCTCGACCTCGACCAAAACCTTGTCTTTGAAATTGATTTTGGTTTCCAGGTATAAATTCATTTTTACTTACAGCATTTACTTCTGGAAATGCTGTTGATCCAGTGGGTCGGGACTGATGATTTCTCATTAATAGCTCGTTGTTCTTTTCCGCCACAAGAAGACAGGCGATGAGTTCAGAATATCTCGCAAATCCACGTACTCTATATTGTTGCTGTAGAGTAATATTTGATGCATGAAATGTGGAAAATGTTTTTTCAAGCATCTCAGATTCTGTGACCTCATGTCCACAAAATTTTAATTGCGAGATTATTCTATACATCGCCGAATTGTAATCACTGACTTTTTTAAAATCTTGGAATCTCAGTGTGTTCCATTCATCCCGGGCGGTCGGAAGCATAACTTCCCTTATATGTTCAAATCTTTCTTTTAATCCCTTCCACAAAGCCATGGGATTTTTTTCAGTCAGATATTCACATTTCAATCCATCGTCGAGATGTCGACGCAAAAATATCATGGCTCTTGCCTTTTCTTGTGACGTGCATATGCCATTTTCTTTAATGGTCTCGCTTAGACCCAATGACTCAAGATGCATTTCTACATCTAGAGTCCATGGCATATAATTCTTTCCCGTGATGTCGAGCGCAATAAATTCGAGCTTTGTTAAATTTGACATGGTGGTACTAAAAAAAATTACGATGCATTTTATTAGTTAATAAATATTGCAATACAAAGTAACGGATAAACAACAAGTACAAGTATTTGTAAAAATAAAGAAAACGCACGAGGAGGATATTCTCCGATAAATACAAGACTCGTGAGTATGATAACCAAAATAATTAAAAATATCCTTGAGAAAGCCATCTTCTTTTTTCTTCGAAAAATTTGATGATGAATAATTTTTAGAGAAGAAGAGAAAGTTGGAGTGATTGAATGTGTTTGTGAGATGATATTTATAGGGCAAAAACTAGCCGTTTGTTACCGTTTATGACCATTGGTGTACAACAAATAAATGTATGTATTTGTATAATTTTATGGTAATAATATGATGTATATAATATTAGACATGTTTAAATAATTATGTATATCATATCATAATATTATAATGAGTGTCATAATTTATTTTGTTTAAAAACCTTATAGGATTTTATACTTGTCGTATCCCTTACCGGGAGTGTGGGATGTCGTCTTAACATCCTCCCAGGATTTATAACAAGTTTATGAAAAATTTATTTTATTATTTCTAATAATAACATTATATTGTATATTAAATAAATACACAATAAATAAATAACAGTAAAATAAATATAATTATTTTTGTTACCTTTTTCTCCTGTTTGGAGCTTGGAAAAGTATGTAGGACTTTTAGAGCTTCGTGCTGATAACGTGTTGTGAAAAAGTAAAAATTTATGGTAAAAAGTAAAAATCTCAAACTCTCAAAATTTACCAAACTACACACTTTATAATATTTTTCTCTCTACTCAATTGTGATTTTCTTCACAAATGAGAGATCTATTTATAGAGTTTCATTACACATAATCCAAAAATAAAATACATCATTACCTACATCATCACACACAAATTTCTAACTTTACAACTCTTATTTTCAACATTCAAATATTCAACTATTACTTTTTCCATATTAAAATATATTATTTCAACAAGTTCAATTCTTTTCCTACTAACTTCCTAGTTATTATAACTTTTATGTTATATTTGTCATACAATAGCTTCTCATGATATTAAGAGCGATAACTTTTTGTGATTAGTAGAGTAATTAAAACATAGTGTTTCAGCTGTTGTATGATTTAAAAGATTTGAGTACACAATTACCATTAGCTATAAGCACTTGGTCCTACAATTGATATCAGAGTCAATGTCACATATTCGATTAACATTGATTGCAAGTGGTGCAATTATTGTGAGGGAGATTGTTGAGGTCCAACCTGACCCGGTTAACGAGAAAGTATTACTTTTATGTCAAAAGTATCATTTTTATTTGTAAATATAGTTCATATCAATCTATATCACAAATACATATATGTGAACCGTCTGAACTTTCTCATATTAGATATATGCATTCCGAAAGTATTTTTTATTTGTAAGGGATGACATTTTTTTTTACAAATTAATATTACAATACATGTACAACAACTCATGAAACCGATCATTATTCAGATATCGGATTGACCGTGGACAGAATTATGGAATACATACGAGTGTTTAGTTTCTGATCTTTTCATTTCCCATCATTTAATTATGTTGTTATTGTTTTAATAATGGATTGTTAATTTTTTTTAAGAAAATTCTCAAAAGAAGATATATATAATTGAGAATAATAGGTCTAACTTATAAATTTAATTGGGTATACGGATCGTATATGGGTAGGATTCTTTAAGTTCCGCCTCCGTCCACCTATCCGAAAATCATCATAGTTGATTGCTTATTTATTTAATCAGATAAAAAAATCCTCTTACACCCTCCTATATTCGGGTCATTGATGCAACTGAGATCAATTCGTGTTAGAATTAATCATTCAACATTTGATTTAATCTAGATAAACAAACACACGATTGTATTTAATCTAGTAACATGTTTCAATAAGAATTATATTTTCAAAACCAGAAAATAATTCATCTTAGTTGCTCTTAAAATTAGAGTGATTAAATAATTATGGATTTAAATCTAATTTAGCGTGCATGTTTTGTTACATACAATTTTAGTAAAGTTTGCCCATTGTAATGATAAAAAATGTTGGGTTTTGGCCCAATTTCCTCCAGCCCATTAACTTAACCTACTGTTCCTTCCTTATTTATACATGGGCTATAGGGCTTAAATTGAGCGACGCTCCTTCCACTTTCATTCTGCCAGCAGCCGAGTTATTCCTTCTTCCCAAGAGTGAGCAGCCGAGAGTTTTCTTCTCCTCCAAGAGTGAGCAGCCCGATTGAGAAAAGAGAGAACGTTACTTTGCTTGTGTGCGTTTTTCTTCGGTGACTGAGTGTCTTTGGTTCTTTGTGATTGTTTCTCTCTCGTTCTGTCTCGGGATAAATCTGTGTGTGTGTGAACCGCTGGCCGTGAGAGCTTTGAGCAGTGAGAGCGTGGGGAAACCTTTGTGGTCTTCGCCTTGGTTCACTGCGTATTTGGAGAGGCCGAATCAGTTTGTCTGAGCCTCGTTCAATTGCATATATCATATATACATGCTGCTGTATTTTTGTTGCTAGTTGGTTGCAGGTTGCTACGGAGCAGGAAGGCACGAGATAAACGATCGATACTCAACAGTGGTATCAGAGCCACAGGTTGCTGCTCGACTTGCTGCCCGACGTGCTGACCGCGTGCGCTGCCTTCGGTTCGTTGGAATTTGAAACTCTTACTTAGAGTTTCGCTCTGGTATATTGGCTGGAACCTCTTTTTACTGTTTTCGTAGCGTAACCGCTTGCCGCGGATTTATGTGCTGGGATTTGCTTGGTTACTGTTGTGTTTCCATTTTCGTGGCTAAAATATGTTTCCGCTGTGTTTGTTTTGATTTTGTGTGATTTAAATTTTTCTGTGTGAAAATTTGCTATTTTTGAGATTAACTGTTGTGTTTTTTGGAAATGGCTATGACTGGATATAATCTCGAACCTTTTAACGGAAAAACAGATTTTTCAATATGGCAACAGAAAATGAAAGGTATTTTGATACAACAAAAGGTTTTCAAAGCGATCGACCTTTCATATTCTGCTACCGAAACTGCTGAGAAAAAGGCTGAAAATGATGAGTTTGCTTATTCGTCTATAATTTTGAACTTGTCTGACTCTGTGTTAAGAAAAGTTGGTAAACTTAATTCTGCTAAGGAACTCTGGGAAAAATTAGAAGAACTTTATACTGAAACTTCGTTGCCCAGTAAATTGTTTTTGCTTGAGAAATTTTTCCGGTTCAAACTTGATTTAAACAAGGACATCGATGAGAACCTTGATGTGTTTACCAAATTAGTGCAAGACATTAAGCAAACCGGAGATGAACATATTGATGATTACACCCCTATTCTCCTTTTAAATGCTATACCTGATTCTTACAATGATGTTAAATCTGCCATTAAGTATGGTAGAGATAACATAAATTTAGAAACTGTTGTGAATGGTTTGAAAAGTAAAGAGATAGATTTAAAAACCAATAAGGGTGGTAATAATTCTGGTGAGGTTATGTTTGTTAGAGGAAGGTCTCAAAACAGATTTCAAAATCAAAAATCTTCAAACCAATCTTCTTTTAAAAATAAAGGTAAGAGTAAATCAAGATCCAAGTCGAGGCCCAAGAATAGAAAATGCTACAATTGTGGTGAAACTGGTCATTACATTAAAGATTGCTCTACGCCTAAGCAAAATAAAAACCAAGATTTTAAAAATCAGCATGATGATCATGCTAATATGGCTTCTTGTAGTGAAAACATGGGTGACATTTTTATGGTGACTGAGATATGTGATGTGTCTATTGTGAATTCTGTGCATTCAAATTCTGTGTGTGAAAATGAATGGTTAGTTGATTCTGCATGCACTTTCCATATGTCCCCATTCAAAAATCTGTTTTCTAGTTATAAAGAAGTGAAGCATGGGTCTGTTTCAATGGCAAATCAAAAATTGTGTCAAGTTGCTGGTCTAGGTGATGTCTCTTTAAAATTTGATTCTGGTTATGTGTTAACTTTGAAAAATGTAAGGCATGTTCCCGATTTATGTCATAATTTGATTTCTTGTGCTGCATTGGAAGATGATGATTTGCAGGGTAGATGGGAAAATGGGGTTATGAAAATCATGAAAGGGTCTTTGGTGATTTTTAAAGCTGCTAAAAAGAAAAACTTGTATGTTTGCTATGCTGAATCTGAATCTTGTGTACAAAATTCTGTGAATGCTGTCTTAAGTGACAAAACTGATTTGTGGCATAAAAGATTAGGTCACATGAGTTCTAAAGGTCTTGAAATTTTGCACAAAGATGGTTATTTTGGTAGTGACAAATTGTCCTGTATGCCATTTTGTGATTCATGTGTTCTTGGTAAACAGTCTAGAGTGAAGTTTTCCAATTCCCCTGTTCCCAAACAATCTGTTACTTCTGAAATACTTGAGTATTTGCATGCTGATGTTTGGGGGCCTGCGAGTGTGCCCACACAAGGTGGAAATCGGTATTTTCTATCTGTCATTGATGATTTTTCAAGAAAAGTTTGGGTGTTTTTAATGAAAAACAAATCTGATGTTTTTGAAAAGTTTAAAAACTGGAAAACTTTGATTGAAAATCAAACAGGTAAGAAAATTAAAATTCTAAGAACTGATAATGGTCTTGAATTTTGTAATCAATTGCTTGATAATTTGTGTGCTGAATCTGGTATTCAAAGGCATAGAACAGTCCCTTATACACCTCAGCAAAATGGTGTCGCTGAGCGTATGAATAGAACATTACTTGAAAGGGTGAGGTGTATGCTTGCAAGTTCTGGTCTTTCAAAAAAGTTCTGGGGTGAAGCTGTTTGTACTGCTGCTTATTTGATAAATAGGTCTCCTTCTGTGCCTTTGAATGGTAAATGTCCAGAATCTGTGTGGTCTGGTACTCAAATTAATTTATCAAACTTGAAAGTTTTTCGTTGTTCTGCTTTTGTGAATCAAAAAATTGACAAACTTGAACCAAGGTCTGTGAAATGTGTTTTTCTTGGCTATCCTGATGGGGTTAAAGGTTATAGATTGTGGCTAAGGGATCAATCTGGTTTTAAAGTGTTAATCAGTAGGGATGTTGTTTTCAATGAGTTTGAATTCCCCTGTTTATCTGCTCATTTACCTATTCCTGAACCTGCCACTGCTCCAAACAAGGTGGAGTATTTACTTGGTCCAAGTCATGATGCTGAAAATGTGCAAGATGTTCCTGTTGTGAATGATTTATCTGAAAATCTTTCTGAAACTGCTTCTGATAGTCAAGTTGATGCTGATGTGCATGAAGAAATTGCTGAAAATGTGCCTGAAACTGATATTAGTGACACTACAAGAAAAATGATTTTCCGCAGCACGTCATCAACAGCGTGCATTAAAAGCACGCTGCGAATAGTATTTTTAACAGCGTGCACTCATATGTGCGCTGTTAATATTGTTGCACTTGAAAGAAATAACGGCGTGCATTAAAAGCACGCTGCGGATAGTAATATTCGTAGCATGCATTTATGTGTGCTGTTAATAAATTATATAAACGACAGCGTGTAGTTATATATGAGCTGTTAATAACCTATACAATTTTTGCAGCTTATTATTAACAGCGCACAATAAAGGTATGCTGTAAATAATACACTACAACATTAACGGCGCACATTTAAAGCGTGCTGTTTATATTTTTATTCGCGGCGTGCACGTACATGCGTGCTGTTAATAATATTAGAAATCACTCAAACAATATTATTTGCAGCGTGCCCGTGTAGACACGCTGTTAATATTATTAGAACACACTCTATTGCAGCGTGCGATGCGTGCTATTAATAATAGTGAAATAAATTTGCGCCAATTTCCCAAATTACTTACGCATCTCCGCGCCTTCCTCTGTTTTTCTCGTAATGAGTTAGGACAGCCGATTGGAGATAATTCAATTACATACGCTTCTTTTTTAGGTTGCATGATAAAGGAATTTGTGCCATATACATTGGATGGATGGAATGACATAGATGAAGAAGTGAAGGATAGAATGTGGAGTTGTCTTCAGGTAATATCTTCAGTCACTTCATTTTTCGTTTCATTTTTTATTATATGTTGTAGAAATATTTTCGTGTTTCTATGTACAGATGAATTATAAAGTTGAGGATTGGGAAAAAAAATCAATTTTCCAAAAGTTAGCAAAATTGTGGCGTGATAGAAAATCCAAACTTCAAATACTTGTACGAGAAGCTAATACAAGTCGAGTGGCTTCACGAAATCTCAGTCTTTTGAAGCCCGAATTTATGGACCAAAATCAATGGGACTTATTTGTAAAGAGGACACTATCACCTACCTTTCAAGTAAGTACGAATTCACTTTTTTCCTTTTTTAAATCTAGAATTCAGGTTCTGTCTCTTTCTTTGCGTAAAATCACAGCCTCTCCTTTCTAATGGAAAGATTGAGTAATCGATCATGGGTTTCTTGGCTTTACTGTAGGGGTGATTGTAAAGAGTCACAACAATTTTTCATGTGCTTCTGCAACTTTTTGTGTGCCCCTTGCATTGCTTTGGCCATGACCGTCCCGCGGCTTTCAGTCTAAGCTTACATAATTACGGGGTTTATGTGAATTGCTCAAAAAGTTAGCAGCATAGTACAATATAAAAACGTCATTGTCATGTTTTTGACAATCATATATCGACATGTTATAATTTTTTATAGTTGATAAGTAAGATCGATGTCAAATATATAATTTATTTGTTCCAGAAACTGTTTATTCGATAAAAAATCAAACAATTGTTGTATTTATTTGTTCACTCCACCAGTGACACTCGCTGTATTTATTTGTTCTTCTTTTTTCCCTAGCCCAATATCTATATTTAATAACTACATTTGTAATGATTCCACCATTACAGGTTAGCAATTTATCATGATTGTTACTCTTGCTCGGGGTTACATTGCTTCTTTTTGTTGCAATTCACTTGATAATACTTGTAATTAATATCTTGGTTATGTTATATCTCAGGAAAAGAGTGCAAAATTTAGAACAATGAGGGAAAAAAAGACCACATTCACACAATGAGCCGGAGAGGTTATGCTCGTTTGACTCACATTATGGTAAATATAAATTTTTTATATTTTCTAATTTAAGTAATAAGTAATGGTATATATATACATCTTTTGAATTTATATATTTCTATATTTAAGGAGAAGACAACTCAGGGAGATGCAAAAATTACAAGATCACAAGTTTGGATTGAAGGGCACAAGAAAAAAAATGGGGAACCTATTACTGAAGCTGTTGGAGAGAAAATGGTAATAGAATTATATATGTCTTTTTTATTTGCATCAGATCCTAAGAAAAAATGACCAACATAAATTTGTTATTTTCTCAGAAATTATCTTTGTTTGCAGAAACAAATACAAGAATGTCCGCCTGAATCTCAAAACACAACTAACATTGCTGATGATGCAATTAGCCTTGTGTTTGGCAAGGAAACTCGGGGTAGAGTGCGTGGGATGGGCTTTGGAGTTACACCATCAAAAGTTGGAGCTTATGTACAACAAAATGGCACTGTTAAACAACTTCAAAATATGGTGCATAACCTTCAACAAGAAATACAAGAAATGAAGTCCATGTTTTTACAAAGTATGAGACAACAAAATCAACAAGAACAGGTTAGTAATTAAATAACATACCAAATCAGTTTGATATATTGTACACTTAAATGCTTTTGGATTATCATGAAGACATGCTTGGCACAATTTGTTTGTATACTTAGGTTGCTAGTGGTGGCATTGGTAGCAGTATTGGGAATGAAGTTGGTAGCAATAGTGATATCAATATTGGTGCAAAGAAAATTTGTAATGTTAAAAAACATCTTGCTACAGCTCAGGTAACTATCTTAAAATTATGTGTTTCTAAAATACAAGATTTTTACAAAATAGGAATTGTAAAATTAACAAATTTGTATTGTTTTTATTTGCAGTCAAATTTGAAGAAAGTGAGTTGTGGAGATATATGTCCTAACAGTAAATGTAAGTTGCTTGATTGGTCTGTTGATGAATTAGTTGTTGCAGAAGGTCGAATTGCATCTACAGATCCAAACACAAAAGTGCATCATGTTGTTCTTGGTAGATCTTGTTGGAAAGTTTGGATTGATAAGGTTTTGGTAGAGAAGGTGGATCTAATTCGACCAAATGATGAAATGCAGTTTCTCGATGACGCAATAGGAAGCACGGTCGCATGGTTATCTAAATTTGTAGTATTGTGTGATTGATATAGATTCTACATACTTCCATGGATTGAAAATTTAATTATTGGTATGTTCTAGCTATTTTGTGACAGATTTTGTATCTCGAGACTTTCAGTTTTGGTAAATATGATGAAAAAGAATGACTTTTATTAATTTTGTGTGTGGATATTATACTTAAATTTGCACAAAATTTATTATTCGTTTCTGTGAAAAAATCGCGTTTTTCTGTTTTCCAAGCTCCGCGGCGCTAGGCAGACGAAATTGAATTTTTTCAACAGCGTGCAAACATACGCTGTCGATTCTTCTATCAACGACGTGATGTGCGCGCTGTTGATTCTTGCATATATTCGCAGCGTGCGATGCGAGCTGTCGATTTTATATATTCGCAGCGTGCGAGACCTGCTGTTGATTCTACTATGCACGACGTTTTTTCGCAGCGTGCAATCCGTGCTGTTGATTCCATATAGTCACAGCGTGCGAGACCTGCTGTTGATTCTACTATCCACGACGTTTTTTCGCAGCGTGCAATACGTGCTGTTGATTCCATATATTCGCAGCTCGCATTATACGCTGTCAATACATTATTCGCAGCTCGCATTATACGCTATTAATACCTATGACTTTCAACAGCTTTTAACTATACAGCACGCAATGCGTGCTGTGGAAATCCCATTTGCACGCTGCGGAAAGTCATTTTTGTTGTAGTGTGATTTGAATGATTATCAATTGGCTAGGGATAGATCTAGAAGAAATACTAGGCAGCCACAACGCTTTGATGATTTTCATATGACTTCTCATGCATTTAGTGTGTTTGAGTCGATTGATAACCTTGAACCTAAGTCATATGAAGAGGCTTTAAAATCTGAAAATTCTGTGCAATGGTTAAATGCGATGAATGAAGAAATTAACTCTCTGCATGTTAACAACACTTGGATTCTTGTACCTAGACCTGATAATTGTTCTGTTGTGGACTGTAAGTTGTTATTTAAGGTCAAGAATGAATGTGAATCTGTTAGATTTAAAGCTAGGTTAGTGGCTAAGGGCTTTACTCAAAAGGAAGGGATAGACTATACTGAAATATTTGCTCCTGTTGTGAAATTTGCTACTGTGAGAATCATGCTTGCCCTTGTTGCTCAGTTTGATTGGGAGTTGAAACAATTAGATGTTAAAACTGCTTTTTTACATGGTGAACTTGATGAAAAAATTTGTATGAGGCAACCTGATGGTTTTGTTGATTCTAAGTATCCTGATCATGTTTGTTTGCTAAAGAAATCTTTGTATGGATTAAAGCAATCTCCTAGACAATGGAACAAAAATTTTGATGAATGCATGCTCTCTATGAATTTTACTAGAAGTAATTATGATCATTGCTTGTATTTCAAACAAAATGTTAAAGTTCCTGTTTTCTTGCTTCTCTATGTGGATGATATGCTTTTGATTAGTTTTTGTGTGAAAACCATTGATCATGTTAAAAATTGCTTAAGTGCTAAATTTGATATGAAATTCTTAGGAGATGCTAAACGTATTCTTGGCATGAACATTTATAGAGATAGAAAACGTTCTGTCATTTTGTTGAATCAGGATACTTATGTTAAGAAAGTTTTGAGTAAATTTTCCATGTTAAATGCAAAACCAGTCAATGTGCCTTTAGCTGGTCATTTTGTTTTAAGTAAAGAGCAATCCCCTAAAACTGATTTTGATGTTAAAAACATGAAGAATGTGCCATATTCAAATGCTATAGGTTCTGTCATGTATTTAATGGTTAGCACGAGGCCTGATATTGCATATTCTGTGAGTTGTTTGAGTCGATACATGTCTAATCCTGGTGTTTACCATTGGCAAGCTGTCAAATGGCTTTTGAGATATCTGAATGGTTCTGTGAAGTATGGTTTAAAATTTTCAAAATCTGATGTTGGTGTTAAATTGATTGGATATGTGGATTCTAACTATGCAAATGATAAGGACAATAGAAAATCGACAACTTCTTATGTGTTTACATTGTGTGGTGCTTGCATTAGCTGGAAATCTCAATTACAACACATTGTTGCTCTTTCAACCACCGAATCTGAGTATGTTGCTGTCACTGAAGCTTTAAAAGAAGCTATTTGGTTGAAAGGTCTTATATCTGAAATTGGTTTTCTTGAAGGTGAAGTTGTTGTATTTTCTGACAGTCAGTCTGGTATACAATTGTGTAAGAATCCTGTTTTTCATGATAGAACTAAACATATTGATGTTAGATTCCACTACATTCGTGATGTGGTTGCAAAAGGCATAGTCTATCTTGAAAAAATTCCTTCTCAATTCAATCCTGCTGATATGGGAACTATGTGTTTGTCTGTGGATAAATTCAGATCTTGTTTAAAAATTTTAAATTTTGATACTTCTGATTGATCTGTTCTGTTTCTGTTATTTGACGTAGCTTACTTAGTGTTTGCTACATATTGTTACTTGTACTAACTTTGTGTTTTCTGCAAGTGGGGCAATGATGATGGTTGTAGGTGACTCTCCTGACCACTTGAACCGGTGTTGGGCCAAAAGGTGGAGAAATGTTGGGTTTTGGCCCAATTTCCTCCAGCCCATTAACTTAACCTACTGTTCCTTCCTTATTTATACATGGGCTATAGGGCTTAAATTGAGCGACGCTCCTTCCACTTTCATTCTGCCAGCAGCCGAGTTATTCCTTCTTCCCAAGAGTGAGCAGCCGAGAGTTTTCTTCTCCTCCAAGAATGAGCAGCCCGATTGAGAAAAGAGAGAACGTTACTTTGCTTGTGTGCGTCTTTCTTCGGTGACTGAGTGTCTTTGGTTCTTTGTGATTGTTTCTCTCTCGTTCTGTCTCGGGATAAATCTGTGTGTGTGTGAACCGCTGGCCGTGAGAGCTTTGAGCAGTGAGAGCGTTGGGAAACCTTTGTGGTCTTTGCCTTGGTTCACTGCGTATTTGGAGAGGCCGAATCAGTTTGTCTGAGCCTCGTTCAATTGCATATATCATATATACATGCTGCTGTATTTTTGTTGCTAGTTGGTTGCAAGTTGCTACGGAGCAGGAAGGCACGAGCTAGACGATCGATACTCAACAAAAAAAAACACAAGCATATACACTTGACATTCAAACAAAATCCATATAATGTAAACTTACTCAAATCTCATTATTCAATTACAAGCAAGACCATAATATTGAACCAAAAAATAAGGGTTAATTACTTACGTCATTCATGTGAAATATCGAGATTGCTAAAACCCGTAATATATCTATTGATCAATTTTGTGCTTTCAAATCTTCATACACTTGAAAATATGTACGAACAAGGGTGCACGTGCTTGAGATTTTGAAAACATGATAATGTTTGTTCTCAAGATTTGAAAACATAGGAAATTGATATATCAATATTTTTCATGGAACTTTTTTAATTAGCAATCTCGAGATTTCATTGAGGTTGTATATTTACAAATATGAAAGTGAATATTAATAGAAGAACAATTCGTTGTTTATGTATTCTTCAACCTTAGGTCGTACATATAAATTTACATAGTTACATATCTCTACAATAGTATGATATTATCAACTTTGACTCTAAACTCTCGTGAATTCTCGATTGTTCTCTTCCCTATTGCCATAACCCTTATTTTTAAATCGAAGAAAACAGAAAATACACACCATTAGATGAGAAATTGATGCTTGTGAGAGGTAAATACCATTTTTCTATTTTGATATCGTTATTTTTCAATGTTTGTAAGTTTATATTTGTTAGTCTCGGGCACGAAATATACAAAAGCTAGTCTCGGGCACTAACCAACCTCTGCCGCGATATTTTTTCATAGACTACTTTTCTGTCTGTTATCAAATCTTTCTAATTTTTGTGTGTGTTTTGTTATTGGTTGTTACCAGAAAAAGTGTGGATTGGTCCAGAATTATCAATATATTTTTTAGTATTTAAATTTTATTTTGTATTTGTTTTGTTAAATTTGCGTTATGAATTATGAAGAGAAAAATAAAATTTGAATCTGGAAGTTCAAAGAGAAAAAAAAGAAATTATTGGATTAGATTAACCAACTACTTGAAGTCTCGGAGTATGTAAAAATTTCCATCATGGGTTTCTTAATGCTTGGATAGCTTACAGTAACTTTTGCAGGAATAAGTTTATCAAAACTGAAGGTTATAAAAAACTATCTTCGATCAACTATGTCACATGATAGACATAATGATTTGAACATATTGTCAGTTGTAAAAAAGATGGTAGCTAACATTACCAAAAATAAAAAATTGCAAATTGCAAATTGCAGGACTCTCCATAAACATAACCTATTTTTCTATTTATTGGCCGTTTGTATGTATTCATTTTCAAAGTTTATATATTATTTCTGAATAAAGAAAATAATAATAATTTCTTAGCCTCCAATAAAAAATCAAGATATACGTGAATAACTTTGGTTTTTTTCCTTTTTGAACAAATGTGTCAGACATAAATGTGTATTTTAGCTAGCCCACACACTTGAAAATAATAAATTGTGCGACTCTCCTTTACTTCACTTCTATTTATTGTGTGTTGGTTGCAGACATTTTCTTGCACACAGCAATAATAAAGAAATTTAAAGGATGGAATCCAAAGCCAAAACACAATCACAACTCCAAGAAAAAGAAGCACTGGCTGCCCAGGTGGATATATGGAAGTATGTGTTTGCTTTCACTCCAATGGCAGTACTAAAATGTGCTATAGAACTCCAAATATCTGAAACCGTTGAATCACACGGCGGATCCATCACGCTCCCTGAGCTATCCGTCGCCTTGCACTGCTCCCCCTCTGCCCTCCACCGTATCATGAGATACTTGATTTATCACGGCTTCTTCAAGCAAATTCGGATCATTCGAGACCAAGAATCATCACTCTGCTACACCCAAACGCCACATTCTCGATTGCTTTTGAAAGATGGCATGGCTGCTTTCATCCTGCTCGAGAGCAGCCCCGTGATGCTCGCCCCGTGGCATGGCCTAAGCGGACGTGCTATGCTGAAAGGTGTTTCTCCGTTTGGGGCCGCACATGACGGGCTCGACTTATGGAAATATGCGGCAGCAAATCCTGATTATAGTAAATTAATCAACGATGCGATGGCATGCCATGCAAGGTTGGCTGTTTCAGCAATCGTTGATCAGTATCCTGAGGCGTTCGAGGGGATCAGTTCTTTGGTGGACGTTGGTGGTGGAGATGGGACGGCCCTTAACGCCTTGGTGAAGGCTTGTCCGTGGATTCGAGGGGTTAACTACGATCTCCCGCATGTCATTTCTGTCGCACCGCATCGTGAAGGCGTGGAGCATGTTGGTGGCGACATGTTCAAAATGGTTCCCAAGGGCGATGCCGCTTTTCTTATGGTACGTTTCTCCAACATATATATTTATTGATACAACATAACAAGTTGCATGTATGCATAAAATATAAATATATAGGGGGTGCTACTTATTCTTGATTATATATATAGTGGGTGTTACACGATTGGAGCGACGAAGAATGCATTCAAATACTGCGAAATTGTATGGAAGCGATTCCTAGGGACAAGGGGAAGGTGATCATCATGGAGGCGGTGGTCGAAGAAGGCGAAGGGGCTGATGAGTATAGCGAGGTTCGTTTGGCGTTTGACATGGGGATGATGGCTCACACGGAGAAAGGAAAAGAAAGAACTTGGGAAGAATGGGAATGCTTGTTGAACGAGGTTGGCTTTACAAAATACACAGAGAAACGCATTGAAGGTGTTTTATCTGTTATAGAAGCTTACCCATGAATCATGATGGATCTTGAAACGGACATCCTCATTGTAAAATTTGGTCTAAATTGTGTGATGTCATAAATTGTATTGTTGTGGGGAATTCACATTCACGAAATGCAATAATTATGTTGTTATTCGTATGTTTTATTTTCTTAAAATAGCTTCTTCTTCTTAATTTATTTCCCTTTTAACGGTGAAATGCCACTAAATGTCAAAAATCACTTCGCGTTGTGCTCATGGTTTTCTATCTAAAATTAGTAAAGAGCATATTGATCAACACACCGTAAAAAAAATTCTTGCCTTCTGATCTTGTATATTTGTCTCATTGCAATTTTTGTCATATATGTTACGCCTTGGGTTTGGACCTGCGTGACTGCACAATGAGTCATTATAGTAATTACTTCGTTTTCATCATCGCTTTACAAAAATGATTAACCAAGTTGTTATAAAAGTCCATTGTAGCCCATTATAAACATATTTTAAATCTTTAATTTTTACCATGTGGGACAAGAGGTATCATAATCACCCCTCCTGAAGAACGCGACGTCCTCGTCGTGACCTGTCCCCTCGATCTCCAGCACCAAGAATCTAGAGGTGGCTCTTATAAGTTCACGAGGTGGCTCCCGTCATGTAGCACTTTGCTCCGCAGGTTCAAGAGGTGGATCACATGCACGTAGCACTTTGCCCCGCATAATATTTATTTCCCAGTGTTCTTTGCCGGGCCCGCGTGATTGTATGGATGATGACCCATCTCGAAGATTTGGAGTTGACATGGCATTACTTGCTGGGGATATATTGTTCACACACCCCAACTGATATGGTCCATGAGGCTCGCCTCATTCTGGTAATTGCTGAGATTGCAACAGCAGTTGGGTCCACTGGTATGACTTCCGGTCAGTTTATGGACCTCGAGGGTGGACCAAATGCAGTTGACTTTGTCCAAGAAAAGAAGTTTGGTGAGATGGTCAGTGCTCCGCAGTGTGTGGAGGCCTTTTAGCTGGTGCTTAATTCGGATTATGAGATTCAGCGATGTCGCCTGGCTGTGGGTGTTTTGTATCAATATTTAGTAATATTTCTTCTATTTTTTTCCTAATATACCTATATTTATTTTGACATATTGCGATTAATTAACTATTGGAATATAACAAGTCATTAATATATATAAAACTCATTAAATAAGAATAAAAATGAAAAATTGTTTATTTAATTGATATTTCCAATGAATTATTAAGTTAGATAAAAAAACAAGCTTATATAATTGAAAAAAAAGTAGTTTATAAAATAAGTTCTGTTGTGAAAAAGTAAAAATTTATGGTAAAAAGTAAAAATCTCAAACTCTCAAAATTTACCAAACTACACACTTTATAATATTTTTCTCTCTACTCAATTGTGATTTTCTTCACAAATGAGAGATCTATTTATAGAGTTTCATTACACATAATCCAAAAATAAAATACATCATTACCTACATCATCACACACAAATTTCTAACTTTACAACTCTTATTTTCAACATTCAAATATTCAACTATTACTTTTTCCATATTAAAATATATTATTTCAACACTTCCCCTTGTGATGATGATCATGATACGATGATGTCTTCATTACGTGTTTTGTACTGCCTCGTTAAAAACCTTACTTGGAAAAACCCATTGGGATAAAAACCATAGTAAGGGAAAAAGAGTGCAGTCACGTAAACTCCCCCTGATGTTGACATGAACAATTCTTCACAAATTTCGTAGATTGTGCATCCCAATATTATATATGTGCTTTCTGAATATTGACGTAGGAAGTGCTTTTGTGAAGAGATCTGATGGGTTTTCACTTGATTGAATGTGACGAACATCAATACATTTATTCTTCTCAAGCTCCTTGGTGAATGCGAAGAACTTAGGAGGAATATGTTTAGTTCTGTCGCTTTTTATGCATCCTTCTTTCATTTGAGCAACACATGCAGCATTATCTTCATATAGTATCACAGGCTTCTCATCGAATGATAATCCGCATGAAATTTGGATATGTTGGGTCATTGATTTTAACCACACACATTCACGACTTGCTTCATGTAGTGCAATAATCTCGGCATGATTTGATGAAGTTGTTACGAGCGTTTGTTTCTGTGAACGCCAAGATATTGCAGTGCCTCCACGAGTAAATACATATCCAGTTTGAGAACGTGCCTTGTGTGGATCAGATAAGTATCCAGCATCGGCATAACCAATTATACTTGGATTAGCATCTTTTGAATACAAAAGTCCCAAGTCTGTCGTTCCTCGTAGATAACGGAATATATGTTTAATTCCGTTCCAGTGTCTCTTTGTTGGATATGAGCTAAATCTTGCCAGCAGATTCACGGCAAAAGATATATCAGGTCTTGTACAATTTGTAAGGTACATAAGGGCACCGATGGCACTTAGATATGGTACTTCTGGACCAAGAATATCTTCATCATCTTCACATGGACGGAATGGATCCTTTTCTATGTTTAATGATCTAACAACCATTGGAGTACTTAAAGGATTTGCTTTATCCATATTAAAACGTTTAAGGATCTTTTCTGTATAATTTGTCTGGTGAACAAACATTCCACATTCTTTTTGTTCAATTTGTAAACCCAGACAATACTTGGTTTTTCCAAGATCTTTCATTTCAAATTCTTCCTTCAAGTATGACACAACTTCTTGAATTTCCTTATTCGTTCCAATGATGTTTAAATCATCAACATATACAGCAATAATTACGCATCCGGATGTTGTTTTCTTAATGAAAACACAAGGGCATATTGAATTATTTACATATCCCTTTTTCATCAAGTGATCACTTAGTCGATTATACCACATTCGACCTGATTGCTTTAACCCATATAATGATCTTTGTAATTTCACAGAATAACATTCTCTGGGTTTTGAACTTTGTGCTTCAGGCATCTTAAATCCTTCAGGGATTTTCATATATATATTACTATCAAGTGATCCATATAAGTAAGCTGTAACAACATCCATAAGACGCATTTCTAAATTTTCAGATACCGCCAAGCTAATCAAATACCGAAACGTAATTGCATCCATCACAGGAGAATACGTTTCTTCATAATCAATTCCAGGCCTTTGAGAAAAACCCTGTGCAACAAGTCGAGCTTTATATCTTACTATTTCATTTTTCTCATTTTGCTTTCGAATAAAAACCCATTTGTATCCAACAGGTTTTACACCTTCAGGTGTAAGGACTATAGGTCCAAAAACATTACGTTTATTTAGCGAATCCAATTCAACCTGGATGGCTTCTTTCCATTTTATCCAGTCCTGCCGATTTTTACATTCACCAAAAGATTTTGGTTCATGATCTTCATTATCATTTATGATGTCGATTGCCACATTATAAGAAAATATATCATCAATTTCATCTATATCTTTTCGGTTCCATATTTTTCCAGTATTAATGTAATTGATAGAGATTTCATGATTCTCGTCAGTTTGTGGTTCTGACAGAACATTTGCATCATCATGTGTTTCTTCAGGAACATCATTCTCTATTTTGTGATCATCATGTGTTTCTTCAGAAACATCATTCTTTATTTTGTGATCATCGTGTTTCTCTATGAATTTTCTTTTCCGAGGATTTTTATCCTTGGAACCGACTGGCCTTCCACGCTTCAGGCGTTTAATGACATCATGAGTATCTTCCATTTGTTTCTTTGGAATTTCAATTCGAGCAGGGGCATTTGCAGCATGTATATATGATTTAGTTACCCCTTTTGTGTCTGCAAATGCATCTGGTATTTGATTTGCTATTCTTTGCAAGTGTACAATTTGTTGTACATCTTTTTCACATTGTTTTGTTCTTGGATCCAGATGTAACAATGATGATACATACCATGTAATTTCTTTTTCGGTATGTTTTTGTTCTCCCCCTAACATTGGGAAGATTTCCTCATTAAAATGACAATCAGCAAAACGTGCTGTGAACACATCTCCTGTCTGAGGTTCAAGATATCGAATGATTGATGGACTATCATAACCGATATAAATTCCAACCTTTCTTTGAGGTCCCATTTTCTTTCGTTGTGGTGGTGCAATAGGCACATACACCATACATCCAAAAATTCTCAGATGAGAAATGTCTGGTTCTTTACCAAATGCAAGCTGCAATGGGGAGTATTTATGATATGCACTTGGTCTGATGCGAATTAATGAAGCAGCATGTGAAATTGCATGTCCCCATATAGAAATAGGGAGCTTTGTTTTCATAATCATTGGTCTAGCAATCATTTGCAGACGTTTAATCAATGATTCAGCCAATCCATTCTGTGTATGTACATGAGCAACAGGATGCTCAACAATGATTCCCATAGACATACAATAATCATTGAAAGTCTGGGAAGTAAATTCAACAGCATTATCAAGTCTAATTTTCTTGATTGTATAATCGGAAAACTGATTCCTCAATTTTATTATTTGAGCAAGTAATCTTGCAAATGCAACATTTCGAGTTGACAATAAGCATACATGTGACCATCTGCTGGAGGCATCAATCAATACCATAAAGTATCTGAATTGTCCACATGGTGGATGGATTGGTCCACAAATATCACCCTGAATACGTTCAAGAAACATTGGTGATTCAGTTTGGATTTTGACTGGTGATGGTCTTATAATAAGTTTTCCAAGAGAACATGCTTTACATTGAAACTTATTATTCTGAAAGATCTTCTGCTCTTTCAGTGGATGACCATGTGTATTTTCTATAACTCTTCGCATCATTGTTGAACCAGGATGTCCCAATCGATCATGCCAATTGGTTAATATCGAAGAATTATCAACTACCATGTTTGATTCAATGGGACTTGTATGTGTATAATGCAATCCAGTAGGGAGCATTGGTAGTTTTTCAATAACATATTTCTTTCCTGATTTATATGCGATAAGACACATATATTTCTCATTCCCTTCATTCATTGTTTGAGTATCATACCCATGGGAATATATATCATTAAAACTCAACAAATTTCTTTTCGATTGTGGTGAATATAAAGCATCATTGATCAAAAATTTTGTACCATTAGGTAACAAAAATTGTGCTTTACCACATCCTTTAATCAAGTCTACAGGACCTGATATTGTATTCACCGTTGTTTTTGTTGATTTTAGTTCAAAGAAATATCTTTTATCTCGGAGTATAGTGTGCGTTGTACCACTATCGGGTATGCAAACTTCAGCTTTGCTCATAGCATTTTCCATATTTGAACTTCAAAAAAATATGCAATGAAATAAAATTACTGACAATACATATATAAATATAACACATATCATAATTGTACAATAAAACATTATTATATGAATACATGAAAAACAAATTATTGTACATTTATATTCTACCACTATATTGTTCATTTTCAGAAAAATCATTGAGAAAATCTGCAGCATCAAAATTGTTCATTTCTATCCCACCAACATGTTGATCATTTCCAGAGAAATCATTCATAAAATCACCAGCATCAAGATGAGTTGAATCACTCAAACGGTCACTGCGTTCAGTGAAGTTGGTCTCCTTTTCTTTCCCCTTTAATGATTCTTTATAAAGTTTACAAAGGTGCTCAGGGGCTCGACAAACTTTGGACCAATGTCCTGGAGTACCACATCTGTAACAAGAACTTTCATATCTTTTTGAGTGATTCTCATTAACACTTGTATTCTCATGATGTCTTTTCTGTGGATGGTTTGGGACGCTCTTTTGAGATGAGTTATAAAAATAACTATCTCTATTATTTTCAAAACCACGGCCGCGTCCACGACCACGACCAATTCCACGTCCACGTCCACGTCCACGACCTCGACCTCGACCTCGACCAAAACCTTGTCTTTGAAATTGATTTTGGTTTCCAGGTATAAATTCATTTTTACTTACAGCATTTACTTCTGGAAATGCTGTTGATCCAGTGGGTCGGGACTGATGATTTCTCATTAATAGCTCGTTGTTCTTTTCCGCCACAAGAAGACAGGCGATGAGTTCAGAATATCTCGCAAATCCACGTACTCTATATTGTTGCTGTAGAGTAATATTTGATGCATGAAATGTGGAAAATGTTTTTTTCAAGCATCTCAGATTCTGTGACCTCATGTCCACAAAATTTTAATTGCGAGATTATTCTATACATCGCCGAATTGTAATCACTGACTTTTTTAAAATCTTGGAATCTCAGTGTGTTCCATTCATCCTGGGCGGTCGGAAGCATAACTTCCCTTATATGTTCAAATCTTTCTTTTAATCCCTTCCACAAAGCCATGGATTTTTTTCAGTCAGATATTCACATTTCAATCCATCGTCGAGATGTCGACGCAAAAATATCATGGCTCTTGCCTTTTCTTGTGACGTGCATATGCCATTTTCTTTAATGGTCTCGCTTAGACCCAATGACTCAAGATGCATTTCTACATCTAGAGTCCATGGCATATAATTCTTTCCCGTGATGTCGAGCGCAATAAATTCGAGCTTTGTTAAATTTGACATGGTGGTACTAAAAAAAATTACGATGCATTTTATTAGTTAATAAATATTGCAATACAAAGTAACGGATAAACAACAAGTACAAGTATTTGTAAAAATAAAGAAAACGCACGAGGAGGATATTCTCCGATAAATACAAGACTCGTGAGTATGATAACCAAAATAATTAAAAATATCCTTGAGAAAGCCATCTTCTTTTTTCTTCGAAAAATTTGATGATGAATAATTTTTAGAGAAGAAGAGAAAGTTGGAGTGATTGAATGTGTTTGTGAGATGATATTTATAGGGCAAAAACTAGCCGTTTGTTACCGTTTATGACCGTTGGTGTACAAAAAATAAATGTATGTATTTGTATAATTTTATGGTAATAATATGATGTATATAATATTAGACATGTTTAAATAATTATGTATATCATATCATAATATTATAATGAGTGTCATAATTTATTTTGTTTAAAAACCTTATAGGATTTTATACTTGTCGTATCCCTTACCGGGAGTGTGGGATGTCGTCTTAACATCCTCCCAGGATTTATAACAAGTTTATGAAAAATTTATTTTATTATTTCTAATAATAACATTATATTGTATATTAAATAAATACACAATAAATAAATAACAGTAAAATAAATATAATTATTTTGTTACCTTTTTCTCCTGTTTGGAGCTTGGAAAGTATGTAGGACTTTTAGAGCTTCGTGCTGATAACGTGTTGTGAAAAAGTAAAAATTTATGGTAAAAAGTAAAAATCTCAAACTCTCAAAATTTACCAAACTACACACTTTATAATATTTTTCTCTCTACTCAATTGTGATTTTCTTCACAAATGAGAGATCTATTTATAGAGTTTCATTACACATAATCCAAAAATAAAATACATCATTACCTACATCATCACACACAAATTTCTAACTTTACAACTCTTATTTTCAACATTCAAATATTCAACTATTACTTTTTCCATATTAAAATATATTATTTCAACAAGTTCAATTCTTTTCCTACTAACTTCCTAGTTATTATAACTTTTATGTTATATTTGTCATACAATAGCTTCTCATGATATTAAGAGCGATAACTTTTGTGATTAGTAGAGTAATTAAAACATAGTGTTTCAGCTGTTGTATGATTTAAAAGATTTGAGTACACAATTACCATTAGCTATAAGCACTTGGTCCTACAATTGATATCAGAGTCAATGTCACATATTCGATTAACATTGATTGCAAGTGGTGCAATTATTGTGAGGGAGATTGTTGAGGTCCAACCTGACCCGGTTAACGAGAAAGTATTACTTTTATGTCAAAAGTATCATTTTTATTTGTAAATATAGTTCAGATCAATCTATATCACAAATACATATATGTGAACCGTCTGAACTTTCTCATATTAGATATATGCATTCCGAAAGTATTTTTATTTGTAAGGGATGACATTTTTTTTTACAAATTAATATTACAATACATGTACAACAACTCATGAAACCGATCATTATTCAGATATCGGATTGACCGTGGACAGAATTATGGAATACATACGAGTGTTAGTTTCTGATCTTTCATTTCCCATCATTTAATTATGTTGTTATTGTTTTAATAATGGATTGTTAATTTTTTTTAAGAAAATTCTCAAAAGAAGATATATATAATTGAGAATAATAGGTCTAACTTATAAATTTAATTGGGTATACGGATCGTATATGGGTAGGATTCTTTAAGTTCCGCCTCCGTCCACCTATCCGAAAATCATCATAGTTGATTGCTTATTTATTTAATCAGATAAAAAAATCCTCTTACACCCTCCTATATTCGGGTCATTGATGCAACTGAGATCAATTCGTGTTAGAATTAATCATTCAACATTTGATTTAATCTAGATAAACAAACACACGATTGTATTTAATCTAGTAACATGTTTCAATAAGAATTATATTTTCAAAACCAGAAAATAATTCATCTTAGTTGCTCTTAAAATTAGAGTGATTAAATAATTATGGATTTAAATCTAATTTAGCGTGCATGTTTTGTTACATACAATTTTAGTAAAGTTTGCCCATTGTAATGATAAAAAATGTTGGGTTTTGGCCCCAATTCTTCCAGCCATTAACTTAACCTACTGTTCCTTCCTTATTTCTACATGGGCTATAGGGCTTAAATTGAGCGACGCTCCTCCACTTTCATTCTGCCAGCAGCCGAGTTATTCCTTCTTCCCAAGAGTGAGCAGCCGAGAGTTTTCTTCTCCTCCAAGAGTGAGCAGCCCGATTGAGAAAAGAGAGAACGTTACTTTGCTGTGTGCGTTTTACGTCTTTCTTCGGTGACTGAGTGTCTTTGGTTCTTTGTGATTGTTTCTCTCTCGTTCTGGTCTCGGGTAAATCTGTGTTGTGTGAACGCTGGCCGTGAGAGCTTTGAGCAGTGAGAGCGTGGGGAAAACCTTGGGTCTTCGCCTTGGTTCACTGCGTAGTTGGAGAGGCCGAAGCAAGTTTTGTCTAGCCGCGTCAATTGGCATAGATCATATATACATGCTGTCTGTATTTTTTGTTTGCTAGTTGGGTGCAGTTGCTAACGGAGCAGGAT